>NW_027463431.1:0-180340 GCF_050947455.1 Rhinoderma darwinii | reverse complement strand
CTGTCGTCCCTACATTTCCAAGAAGAAGTAAGAATTGCAGTTGCAACAAACCCTTGCTTGCCTACAAAGAGAGCAGCAATTTGGATTTGTTACTATGTTACCTGGAAGAATAACAAACTGTGCAAGGATGGAGGTTGTAGGAGCAAAGAGAAGTTGTCTGTAAAGTTGGTGGATGCCTATTTTCCATTTTGCAGTCCCTTGTCTCCCTCTTGTGGCCTCCTGGAGGCAAATAAATGTGCAAAAAAAAGACAGCCTGGCGGCCGGCTGTTGCAGTGTTGCCCTCTCAGGCAACACTGAGTGACTGACTGAGCCGCACCGTCTTATATAAAGTTCAGACGGAACTTTGCACGTGTCATAGTGGAGCCCTCAGGATTCCAGAGCCAGCTTTCTGACATCATAATGGGGCCTGCCTCAGAGATAGATAAAAGCCTGGGCCCAGGCAGTGTTGGTCAGTGCTGCTCAGCAGGCAGCACTGGACTGGACTGGACTGGATTACAGCTGATACAAGGTGTGAAGGAACAAGGGGTGGCTGTGGGCATGCACTTGCTGCCGCTGCCAGTGTTTATCTGCATGGCAGGAGGGCATTTGGGCGTTGCCAGGAAGGCGTTTTTATGTAGATTCCTCCTCTTTCAGCACTGCATTGTGGTGCAAGCAAAAGAAGCAAATCCTGTGTAGCTTCCTCTCCGGCCTTTATTCACCTCCCTCCCGCTTAGTAGCTGTAAATGTGTGTGAGCCTGCAGGGCCCCATGGAATTGCCTAGGAGTAGGCTGAATCAATCGCTGCAAGGGGTGAACAGCAGTATGGGACAGGCTCGGGCAAGGCAAGGGCCGCTCGGGTTATCGCTTCTCGGCCTTTTGGCTAAGATCAAGTGTAGTATCTGTTCTTATCAGTTTAATATCTGATACGTCCCCTATCTGGGGACCATATATTAAATGGATTTTTAGAACAGGGAGATGGAAATAGAGCTTGCTCTGTCCACTCCACGCATTGACCTGGTATTGCAGTATTTCCAGGACCGGTGCACCCTTCCCTTATGTGTTGACTAAAATCAGATTCCAAAAGTGCTATTTGTGTTTGCTATTGTTTTTGTCTTTCTGATGGGATCTCCCCTTTTAATCCCATTATTTCAACACCTGTTGGACAATGCATTTGTACAGTCATGTGTGATAATGAGCTCATTTATTAAATGCAATTAATTAATACATTGCCACCTCTTGTTGTGTGTGTGTGTGTGTGTGTGTGTGTGTGTGTGTGTCTTCTGTGTTTCTGTGTTTCCGGCATTTCACATTGGAACAGCTCATTCACCTTCCTTGTCTTCTCTCCGCCCTCCCTTTTAGGTAGGTTAAAGAGCTGCACCTGAGCCAGCCACTGATTGATTGATGCAGCACCACAGTCAAATAGTGGAGTGGAGTAGGGGGAACAGCAAACAGCCATTAAAGCAGCCCGCCCGCCACAATGGACCTACCTGTGTACACTAGATGGATGTGATGGAATGTACTGTCGTCCCTACATTTCCAAGAAGAAGTAAGAATTGCAGTTGCAACAAACCCTTGCTTGCCTACAAAGAGAGCAGCAATTTGGATTTGTTACTATGTTACCTGGAAGAATAACAAACTGTGCAAGGATGGAGGTTGTAGGAGCAAAGAGAAGTTGTCTGTAAAGTTGGTGGATGCCTATTTTCCATTTTGCAGTCCCTTGTCTCCCTCTTGTGGCCTCCTGGAGGCAAATAAATGTGCAAAAAAAAGACAGCCTGGCGGCCGGCTGTTGCAGTGTTGCCCTCTCAGGCAACACTGAGTGACTGACTGAGCCGCACCGTCTTATATAAAGTTCAGACGGAACTTTGCACGTGTCATAGTGGAGCCCTCAGGATTCCAGAGCCAGCTTTCTGACATCATAATGGGGCCTGCCTCAGAGATAGATAAAAGCCTGGGCCCAGGCAGTGTTGGTCAGTGCTGCTCAGCAGGCAGCACTGGACTGGACTGGACTGGATTACAGCTGATACAAGGTGTGAAGGAACAAGGGGTGGCTGTGGGCATGCACTTGCTGCCGCTGCCAGTGTTTATCTGCATGGCAGGAGGGCATTTGGGCGTTGCCAGGAAGGCGTTTTTATGTAGATTCCTCCTCTTTCAGCACTGCATTGTGGTGCAAGCAAAAGAAGCAAATCCTGTGTAGCTTCCTCTCCGGCCTTTATTCACCTCCCTCCCGCTTAGTAGCTGTAAATGTGTGTGAGCCTGCAGGGCCCCATGGAATTGCCTAGGAGTAGGCTGAATCAATCGCTGCAAGGGGTGAACAGCAGTATGGGACAGGCTCGGGCAAGGCAAGGGCCGCTCGGGTTATCGCTTCTCGGCCTTTTGGCTAAGATCAAGTGTAGTATCTGTTCTTATCAGTCCTTGTAAGGATAGATAGCTCGGAGAACCACTGGGGGCTATAAACACTAGCTTAGCGATCCAAGAGCGTTCCAGACGAAGCCGGCGACGAACTGCGGAGAAGAACCAGCGAAGACGACGATCCAGAAGGGAGAAGCTGCCATCGGGGAAGAAGCTCCGGGAGATCGCTGCCGGGAAGAAGGAGAACTTCGGAGAAGAGCCGCTGCTGAAGGGGATCTTCGAAGAAGCTCGGCCGCAGAAGAAGAAGCTCGACGAGGAACCGCTGCGGAAGAAATTTCGTGGAAGAACCTCGGCCAGCAAGGAGAAGATTTGCATAGCTCCGCCCCCTTCGGGAAAGAGCTATCGAAGATCCTCCCCAAGCGACAGGAACAGCTGGAAGAAGCCATGGCCTCAACCAGCAACCCTGCCACCCAGAAGAAGAAGGCTGATGGACCAGGTGAGCCGACCCAGGCCAGGACATCTCCTCCTGAAGCTTCCTCAAGCCAACAGGCCACCAGGAAGCCGAACCAGGCTGCTCCAACCCTGGAGCCCTGGATGAAGCAGACGGTGGCCCTGAAGCTGAAGGAGGTGGACGGGAGAGTGCCGGACATGACGGAAGAAGTGTTCTGCCAGAAGATGCTCCTGGACCAGGGCTTCGCTAAGCCGGAGACCATCAGCATCCAGGCCTTCATGACCGGGATGTTCTTCGTGACCTTCGCTTCGATCAACATCTGCAGAAGGTACTGGGAGATGGTGAAAGCGGCGAGGCCTGAATCCCCTTTCTCTCGCTTTGTGGGCAACTGCCCTGTCCAAAGAGAGGAAAGGCGGGTGACGGTCTCAATGCGGAACCCACACACCCCCGGCAAAGACATCACCACGCTCCTGAAGCGGTTCTGCACAGTGGTGAGGGAACCCACCCACATCCTGAACGGACTCGGCTTCTGGACTGGCAAGTGGTCGGTAATCGTCCGACTGAACAAGGATTCGAGCGCGGAAGACGGCCTCCAGCACCTGCCCCAGTCATTCTCGCTGGGCAACTCCTACGGCCTCATCTATTACCCGGACATGCCGCAGATCTGCAGGAGATGCAGCAAGAAGGGTCATTCAGTGAAGGACTGCAAGGAGGACGCCTGCAAGAACTGCCGGGTAACAGGACACGAGACCAAAGACTGCCCGAAACGGACAATGTGCAACCTCTGCGGACAAGCAGCCCACTCTTACAAGGACTGCCCGAAGAGGGATCGATCCTGGGCAACTGTAGCAGCGAAAGCTCCAGCCAGAGGGAACCCTGCCCCAGCCAGAGCTCCAGCGGCACAAAAGACCGGGAAAAAGAAGGATGGTAAGAAGACGACAGTCCCTCCCCCCCCTCTCCCGGCCCTCCCTCGCCCTACCCTTCCCACCCTCCCTCGCCCGGCCCTCCCCACCCCCCCGTCCCCAACCCCTGTCACCCCCACTGAGGCTCTCACCTTCTCCTACCCACCCATCTCAGTGGTCCTGTCACCTGCACCTCTCCCAACCCAGCCTCCCTTCTCCCCAGCTCCAGCAGCACTAACATCTTCCCCTCCAGCTGCTGGAGTCCTCTCCCTGGAGGATTTTCCCCCTCTTGTCTCCTCAGGTGCCATCCAGAGGAAGAGAAAGGTGAGGGACAGCCCAGCGGCTGAGTCCTCAAAGCGACAAGTCGTGGAAATCTGCGAAGATTCCCTTGCGCAGCAGGAGGAAATGGAGCAGATGGTGGAGGAACTCGTGTCTGAACCTGAGGTCATCGACTTCACAACAGACATCCAGGTGGCTACAATCCTGGAACAATTTCTGTCAGAAGGCCTGCTGGATCTTTCGGACCCGCCAGGCGAGGAGGATCCGCCCGACCGGACTGGTAACTAAGGTGTATCGTCTGCACTAACCTTCTTTATTCTCCCCCATGGCTGCTAAACTTAACATCTTTGGCCTCAATGTGAGGAGTGTTAGAGATAGGACTAGATGTCAGATGGTGCTAACTTTTCTTTCCAAGCAGTCGAGTGATGTATTCATGCTGCAGGAATGTACTCTCCCCTCTTCCAGGTCATACCATCATCTGGCCAGGCAGTGGACCCATGGCCCGTCCTACTGGTCTGGTGGGGGCGACTGTAAGTCTGCAGGGGTTGCCATCCTGATTAGGGGAAGCGTATTTACTGTTGACTCTGTCCAGGAGCTCGTCTGCGGCCGCTTGTTGGTCGTAGACGGTTCCTGGGCGGGAGAGCCGATTAGGCTCATCAACGTGTACGCTCCCCCTATGAAGGCTGAGCGCCTGGAACTATTCCAGACCCTGCGGACCCAGCTCGCCACCACTAGGGCAGTGGTGATGGCCGGGGACTTCAACTGCCCCATCGAAGAGGATGGACGAAGTTCCGGCACTTCAATCAAGCTGGATGTCAGTTCCAAACTGCTTATCGAGATGGTAACCGAAGCATCCTTGCAGGACGTGGTGGGCTCCATGGGGATCGGCTCTGTGAACTATTCATGGAGCCGACCCGATGGCTCACTTCGTTCTCGGATTGACTTTGTGTTCACCTCCCGGGCAGTCAAGCAGCATGGGCACTCCATGGTCCCCTGCTTCTTCTCTGACCACAGGGCCATTCTCTTCCAGGGTGCCATCGGCCACGGTTTTCCTCCCGGCCCTGGCTCCTGGAAGCTGAATTGTGCCCTGCTGGAAAGAGAGGAGGTACTGGCGGAACTTAGAGATGCCTATATTGTTTGGAGGAATGATAAAGTTTTCTTTGACAAAACCTGTGACTGGTGGGAATATGTTAAAGTTGAATTTCGTTGTTTCTTTCAGGCAAAAAGTCGTCAACAGGCGTGTGAGAGGAAGAGAGACTTCAGAGAGATGCAGCGTCAGCTGCGATCCCTGCAAGACCTCCTTCAATGCGGCTGGGACGTCAGGAAGGAGCTGGAGGAAGCCAAAAAGGGCCTGAAAAGGCACTTTGAGGAGGAATCCAAGCGAATTGTCTTTCGTTCCAAGGTGGAGAACCTGGAGAAGGGTGAGAAATGTAACTCGTTCTTTTTCAGGAAACTCCATGCCGGCCACACGCCCCTGAAGGAACTCCGAGATGAGACCGGAAACATGCATTCTGGGAAGAAGGAGGTGATGGGAGTCGTCACAGACTACTACCGAAGCCTCTACTCCCGGAAAACCACTGACCCCGAAGCCGCCGATAAATTCCTGTCAGGTATCACTAATCATCTTGATCCTGCAGGTACGGAGGCTATGGATGTACCCCTGACGGTGGAGGAACTGCTCTCTGCCGCTAAATCCTTCAGACCCGGCAGGACCCCGGGCAGTGATGGTCTCCCAGCAGAGCTCTATGTAGCGCTGGGGGACTTGATCTGTCCGGACCTACTGGAGCTCTATGAGGAGATGGTGGTGGAGGGTAGAATGCCACCGTCCTTGAGAGAAGGCATGATCACGATCTTGTATAAGCGGAAGGGGGAGAGATGTGACCTGAAAAACTGGCGTCCCATCTCTCTCCTGAACGTGGACTACAAGATCCTCGCCAAAGTATTGACCAACAGACTGAAGGTTGTCATCGGACAGATCATCGGATCGGACCAAACCTGCGGCATTCCTGGCCGTAGGGTGGCCGACAGTCTTGCCCTGGTGAGGGACACGGTGCATTACATGCAAAGCCGCCGTACACACGCGGCCCTGGTCAGTCTGGATCAGGAGAAGGCTTTTGACCGGGTCTCTCACGAATTCATGGGTAAGGCTCTGCGTAGGCTGCGGCTTGGCAGGTTGTTCTGTTTGTATGTTAACCTGATGTATTGCGATATTTACAGCTCGGTGCTGGTGAACGGCTGGAAGACTGACCCCTTTCCTGTATCGTCGGGGGTTAGACAAGGCTGTCCTCTTTCACCTCTCCTTTTTGTTTGTGTTATAGAGCTCTTCGCAGAGGCTATCCGGCAGAATGGAGAGATCAGAGGGATCACCGCACCAGGTCCAGGACACTTCGAGGTCAAATGCTCGCTGTACATGGACGACGTGACCGTCTTCTGCGCTGACCAGAGTTCGGTGACTGCACTCGTCCAGACCTGTGAGGAGTTCGGACGCGCTTCAGGGGCAAAAGTCAACTGCGGGAAGTCGGAAGCCATGCTCTTCGGAAAGTGGTACCTGCCTTCTCCTGCCTCCTTCCCGTTTACTATCAAGCCGGACTTCATCAAAATTCTGGGAGTCTGGTTCGGTAAGGAAGGTGCAGCCCTAAAGTCGTGGGAAGAACGCTTGGCCAAAGTCAACCAAAGGATCGGACTGTGGAGCCTCAGACAACTCACTATTGAGGGCAAAGCAATGGTCCTGCGTAACGAAGTCTTGCCTGTGCTACAATACACTGCACAGGCATGGCCCCCTCTTGCAACGGTCTCGAGGGCCATTACCAGGACTGTGTTTCGCTTCATCTGGGGCTCGAAAATGGACAGAGTAAAGCGGACTGTTATGTACAAGGAGCCCCGCAAAGGTGGGAAGGGTATACCCGACATTCCCACTCTGCTGCGGATCGCTTTTGTATGTGACTGTGTTCGTAGGACTCTGAGGACAGCAAACGGCTCTGCGGGCAAGGCCATGTCCCGCTACTTCCTCCTTCCCCTCTGGCGAGGTTTTGGCTGGGATAAGTGGGACAGCTCCTTCCCTTACAACTGGCACGCTCCCTGGTTCTACGGAGATGTCGTCCGGTTTGTGAGGGAGCATCAACTGGAGGGTCTTAAGCCCGACTTGTGGAAACCTAAGACGATCCACAAGCACATCAGAGCAAAGGACTCACTGGAGTTTGTTCCAGGGCTTCATGCCGACACGTTGGAGACTGTTTGGACTAACGTGTCATCTGGCAGGTTGACCAACGGGCACAAGGACATTTCATGGATGGCCATCCAGGGAGGACTGCCTCTTAGGTCATTCATGCATGCCCGCAACCTGTGCAAGACCCGGTACTGCCCCAGGTGCCCCTTCACGGAGGAAACATCTTTGCACATTTTCTGGCAGTGCCCCTTTGCACAGGGTCTGTTGAAAGCCTTGGAACACGAACTCAAGGACTCAGTTCCCAGGAACAGACTGTCGTACCGCTCGGTACTTTATGGACTATTTTCTGGGAATACCACGGATGGAGCAATCCAGGAAGCCTGGCGCCTTATGAACTGTTTTAAGGACGCTATATGGTTCGCCAGGAATCGTCTGATTTTGCGGAGAGAGAGTGTGTCCGTCCAGGACTGCCGCAGGCTGATCCACAGCCTGCTCAGAGACTATTCCACCTGGGACAGCCCGGACGTCGATGAGGAAGAGGACTGATACTCCCCTTCCCCCCACTCTCCCTTCTTGTGTGTTGTCTTTCAATAAAGCTTCGGGCCTGTGATTTCCCCCTTCCCTATCCCCTCCTACCCACTCCCCTATCCCATCACTTGTCTATAATGCTTTGTTGTTTGGCGTTAGTGAATGCAAGAATGTTAGTGTAGCATGTGGTGTAATGTATAGCATAGGCTAGCCTGTACTGTGTATTATACTGTCATGTTATGTTTGACGACTGTTATTATTTATTATTTGCTGCTTCATGGCTTGCGCTGCGTCGCAGTAATGTTTGTATGATGACGATTGATTGTCAATAAAGCAATTTTCAATCAAAAATCTGTTCTTATCAGTTTAATATCTGATACGTCCCCTATCTGGGGACCATATATTAAATGGATTTTTAGAACAGGGAGATGGAAATAGAGCTTGCTCTGTCCACTCCACGCATTGACCTGGTATTGCAGTATTTCCAGGACCGGTGCACCCTTCCCTTATGTGTTGACTAAAATCAGATTCCAAAAGTGCTATTTGTGTTTGCTATTGTTTTTGTCTTTCTGATGGGATCTCCCCTTTTAATCCCATTATTTCAACACCTGTTGGACAATGCATTTGTACAGTCATGTGTGATAATGAGCTCATTTATTAAATGCAATTAATTAATACATTGCCACCTCTTGTTGTGTGTGTGTGTGTGTGTGTGTGTGTGTGTGTGTGTGTGTGTGTGTGTGTGTGTGTGTGTGTGTGTGTGTGTGTCTTCTGTGTTTCTGTGTTTCCGGCATTTCACATTGGAACAGCTCATTCACCTTCCTTGTCTTCTCTCCGCCCTCCCTTTTAGGTAGGTTAAAGAGCTGCACCTGAGCCAGCCACTGATTGATTGATGCAGCACCACAGTCAAATAGTGGAGTGGAGTAGGGGGAACAGCAAACAGCCATTAAAGCAGCCCGCCCGCCACAATGGACCTACCTGTGTACACTAGATGGATGTGATGGAATGTACTGTCGTCCCTACATTTCCAAGAAGAAGTAAGAATTGCAGTTGCAACAAACCCTTGCTTGCCTACAAAGAGAGCAGCAATTTGGATTTGTTACTATGTTACCTGGAAGAATAACAAACTGTGCAAGGATGGAGGTTGTAGGAGCAAAGAGAAGTTGTCTGTAAAGTTGGTGGATGCCTATTTTCCATTTTGCAGTCCCTTGTCTCCCTCTTGTGGCCTCCTGGAGGCAAATAAATGTGCAAAAAAAAGACAGCCTGGCGGCCGGCTGTTGCAGTGTTGCCCTCTCAGGCAACACTGAGTGACTGACTGAGCCGCACCGTCTTATATAAAGTTCAGACGGAACTTTGCACGTGTCATAGTGGAGCCCTCAGGATTCCAGAGCCAGCTTTCTGACATCATAATGGGGCCTGCCTCAGAGATAGATAAAAGCCTGGGCCCAGGCAGTGTTGGTCAGTGCTGCTCAGCAGGCAGCACTGGACTGGACTGGACTGGATTACAGCTGATACAAGGTGTGAAGGAACAAGGGGTGGCTGTGGGCATGCACTTGCTGCCGCTGCCAGTGTTTATCTGCATGGCAGGAGGGCATTTGGGCGTTGCCAGGAAGGCGTTTTTATGTAGATTCCTCCTCTTTCAGCACTGCATTGTGGTGCAAGCAAAAGAAGCAAATCCTGTGTAGCTTCCTCTCCGGCCTTTATTCACCTCCCTCCCGCTTAGTAGCTGTAAATGTGTGTGAGCCTGCAGGGCCCCATGGAATTGCCTAGGAGTAGGCTGAATCAATCGCTGCAAGGGGTGAACAGCAGTATGGGACAGGCTCGGGCAAGGCAAGGGCCGCTCGGGTTATCGCTTCTCGGCCTTTTGGCTAAGATCAAGTGTAGTATCTGTTCTTATCAGTTTAATATCTGATACGTCCCCTATCTGGGGACCATATATTAAATGGATTTTTAGAACAGGGAGATGGAAATAGAGCTTGCTCTGTCCACTCCACGCATTGACCTGGTATTGCAGTATTTCCAGGACCGGTGCACCCTTCCCTTATGTGTTGACTAAAATCAGATTCCAAAAGTGCTATTTGTGTTTGCTATTGTTTTTGTCTTTCTGATGGGATCTCCCCTTTTAATCCCATTATTTCAACACCTGTTGGACAATGCATTTGTACAGTCATGTGTGATAATGAGCTCATTTATTAAATGCAATTAATTAATACATTGCCACCTCTTGTTGTGTGTGTGTGTGTGTGTGTGTGTGTGTGTGTGTGTGTGTGTGTGTGTGTGTGTGTGTGTGTGTGTGTGTGTGTCTTCTGTGTTTCTGTGTTTCCGGCATTTCACATTGGAACAGCTCATTCACCTTCCTTGTCTTCTCTCCGCCCTCCCTTTTAGGTAGGTTAAAGAGCTGCACCTGAGCCAGCCACTGATTGATTGATGCAGCACCACAGTCAAATAGTGGAGTGGAGTAGGGGGAACAGCAAACAGCCATTAAAGCAGCCCGCCCGCCACAATGGACCTACCTGTGTACACTAGATGGATGTGATGGAATGTACTGTCGTCCCTACATTTCCAAGAAGAAGTAAGAATTGCAGTTGCAACAAACCCTTGCTTGCCTACAAAGAGAGCAGCAATTTGGATTTGTTACTATGTTACCTGGAAGAATAACAAACTGTGCAAGGATGGAGGTTGTAGGAGCAAAGAGAAGTTGTCTGTAAAGTTGGTGGATGCCTATTTTCCATTTTGCAGTCCCTTGTCTCCCTCTTGTGGCCTCCTGGAGGCAAATAAATGTGCAAAAAAAAGACAGCCTGGCGGCCGGCTGTTGCAGTGTTGCCCTCTCAGGCAACACTGAGTGACTGACTGAGCCGCACCGTCTTATATAAAGTTCAGACGGAACTTTGCACGTGTCATAGTGGAGCCCTCAGGATTCCAGAGCCAGCTTTCTGACATCATAATGGGGCCTGCCTCAGAGATAGATAAAAGCCTGGGCCCAGGCAGTGTTGGTCAGTGCTGCTCAGCAGGCAGCACTGGACTGGACTGGACTGGATTACAGCTGATACAAGGTGTGAAGGAACAAGGGGTGGCTGTGGGCATGCACTTGCTGCCGCTGCCAGTGTTTATCTGCATGGCAGGAGGGCATTTGGGCGTTGCCAGGAAGGCGTTTTTATGTAGATTCCTCCTCTTTCAGCACTGCATTGTGGTGCAAGCAAAAGAAGCAAATCCTGTGTAGCTTCCTCTCCGGCCTTTATTCACCTCCCTCCCGCTTAGTAGCTGTAAATGTGTGTGAGCCTGCAGGGCCCCATGGAATTGCCTAGGAGTAGGCTGAATCAATCGCTGCAAGGGGTGAACAGCAGTATGGGACAGGCTCGGGCAAGGCAAGGGCCGCTCGGGTTATCGCTTCTCGGCCTTTTGGCTAAGATCAAGTGTAGTATCTGTTCTTATCAGTTTAATATCTGATACGTCCCCTATCTGGGGACCATATATTAAATGGATTTTTAGAACAGGGAGATGGAAATAGAGCTTGCTCTGTCCACTCCACGCATTGACCTGGTATTGCAGTATTTCCAGGACCGGTGCACCCTTCCCTTATGTGTTGACTAAAATCAGATTCCAAAAGTGCTATTTGTGTTTGCTATTGTTTTTGTCTTTCTGATGGGATCTCCCCTTTTAATCCCATTATTTCAACACCTGTTGGACAATGCATTTGTACAGTCATGTGTGATAATGAGCTCATTTATTAAATGCAATTAATTAATACATTGCCACCTCTTGTTGTGTGTGTGTGTGTGTGTGTGTGTGTGTGTGTGTGTGTGTGTGTGTGTGTGTGTGTGTGTGTGTGTGTGTGTGTCTTCTGTGTTTCTGTGTTTCCGGCATTTCACATTGGAACAGCTCATTCACCTTCCTTGTCTTCTCTCCGCCCTCCCTTTTAGGTAGGTTAAAGAGCTGCACCTGAGCCAGCCACTGATTGATTGATGCAGCACCACAGTCAAATAGTGGAGTGGAGTAGGGGGAACAGCAAACAGCCATTAAAGCAGCCCGCCCGCCACAATGGACCTACCTGTGTACACTAGATGGATGTGATGGAATGTACTGTCGTCCCTACATTTCCAAGAAGAAGTAAGAATTGCAGTTGCAACAAACCCTTGCTTGCCTACAAAGAGAGCAGCAATTTGGATTTGTTACTATGTTACCTGGAAGAATAACAAACTGTGCAAGGATGGAGGTTGTAGGAGCAAAGAGAAGTTGTCTGTAAAGTTGGTGGATGCCTATTTTCCATTTTGCAGTCCCTTGTCTCCCTCTTGTGGCCTCCTGGAGGCAAATAAATGTGCAAAAAAAAGACAGCCTGGCGGCCGGCTGTTGCAGTGTTGCCCTCTCAGGCAACACTGAGTGACTGACTGAGCCGCACCGTCTTATATAAAGTTCAGACGGAACTTTGCACGTGTCATAGTGGAGCCCTCAGGATTCCAGAGCCAGCTTTCTGACATCATAATGGGGCCTGCCTCAGAGATAGATAAAAGCCTGGGCCCAGGCAGTGTTGGTCAGTGCTGCTCAGCAGGCAGCACTGGACTGGACTGGACTGGATTACAGCTGATACAAGGTGTGAAGGAACAAGGGGTGGCTGTGGGCATGCACTTGCTGCCGCTGCCAGTGTTTATCTGCATGGCAGGAGGGCATTTGGGCGTTGCCAGGAAGGCGTTTTTATGTAGATTCCTCCTCTTTCAGCACTGCATTGTGGTGCAAGCAAAAGAAGCAAATCCTGTGTAGCTTCCTCTCCGGCCTTTATTCACCTCCCTCCCGCTTAGTAGCTGTAAATGTGTGTGAGCCTGCAGGGCCCCATGGAATTGCCTAGGAGTAGGCTGAATCAATCGCTGCAAGGGGTGAACAGCAGTATGGGACAGGCTCGGGCAAGGCAAGGGCCGCTCGGGTTATCGCTTCTCGGCCTTTTGGCTAAGATCAAGTGTAGTATCTGTTCTTATCAGTTTAATATCTGATACGTCCCCTATCTGGGGACCATATATTAAATGGATTTTTAGAACAGGGAGATGGAAATAGAGCTTGCTCTGTCCACTCCACGCATTGACCTGGTATTGCAGTATTTCCAGGACCGGTGCACCCTTCCCTTATGTGTTGACTAAAATCAGATTCCAAAAGTGCTATTTGTGTTTGCTATTGTTTTTGTCTTTCTGATGGGATCTCCCCTTTTAATCCCATTATTTCAACACCTGTTGGACAATGCATTTGTACAGTCATGTGTGATAATGAGCTCATTTATTAAATGCAATTAATTAATACATTGCCACCTCTTGTTGTGTGTGTGTGTGTGTGTGTGTGTGTGTGTGTGTGTGTGTGTGTGTGTGTGTGTGTGTGTGTGTGTGTGTGTCTTCTGTGTTTCTGTGTTTCCGGCATTTCACATTGGAACAGCTCATTCACCTTCCTTGTCTTCTCTCCGCCCTCCCTTTTAGGTAGGTTAAAGAGCTGCACCTGAGCCAGCCACTGATTGATTGATGCAGCACCACAGTCAAATAGTGGAGTGGAGTAGGGGGAACAGCAAACAGCCATTAAAGCAGCCCGCCCGCCACAATGGACCTACCTGTGTACACTAGATGGATGTGATGGAATGTACTGTCGTCCCTACATTTCCAAGAAGAAGTAAGAATTGCAGTTGCAACAAACCCTTGCTTGCCTACAAAGAGAGCAGCAATTTGGATTTGTTACTATGTTACCTGGAAGAATAACAAACTGTGCAAGGATGGAGGTTGTAGGAGCAAAGAGAAGTTGTCTGTAAAGTTGGTGGATGCCTATTTTCCATTTTGCAGTCCCTTGTCTCCCTCTTGTGGCCTCCTGGAGGCAAATAAATGTGCAAAAAAAAGACAGCCTGGCGGCCGGCTGTTGCAGTGTTGCCCTCTCAGGCAACACTGAGTGACTGACTGAGCCGCACCGTCTTATATAAAGTTCAGACGGAACTTTGCACGTGTCATAGTGGAGCCCTCAGGATTCCAGAGCCAGCTTTCTGACATCATAATGGGGCCTGCCTCAGAGATAGATAAAAGCCTGGGCCCAGGCAGTGTTGGTCAGTGCTGCTCAGCAGGCAGCACTGGACTGGACTGGACTGGATTACAGCTGATACAAGGTGTGAAGGAACAAGGGGTGGCTGTGGGCATGCACTTGCTGCCGCTGCCAGTGTTTATCTGCATGGCAGGAGGGCATTTGGGCGTTGCCAGGAAGGCGTTTTTATGTAGATTCCTCCTCTTTCAGCACTGCATTGTGGTGCAAGCAAAAGAAGCAAATCCTGTGTAGCTTCCTCTCCGGCCTTTATTCACCTCCCTCCCGCTTAGTAGCTGTAAATGTGTGTGAGCCTGCAGGGCCCCATGGAATTGCCTAGGAGTAGGCTGAATCAATCGCTGCAAGGGGTGAACAGCAGTATGGGACAGGCTCGGGCAAGGCAAGGGCCGCTCGGGTTATCGCTTCTCGGCCTTTTGGCTAAGATCAAGTGTAGTATCTGTTCTTATCAGTTTAATATCTGATACGTCCCCTATCTGGGGACCATATATTAAATGGATTTTTAGAACAGGGAGATGGAAATAGAGCTTGCTCTGTCCACTCCACGCATTGACCTGGTATTGCAGTATTTCCAGGACCGGTGCACCCTTCCCTTATGTGTTGACTAAAATCAGATTCCAAAAGTGCTATTTGTGTTTGCTATTGTTTTTGTCTTTCTGATGGGATCTCCCCTTTTAATCCCATTATTTCAACACCTGTTGGACAATGCATTTGTACAGTCATGTGTGATAATGAGCTCATTTATTAAATGCAATTAATTAATACATTGCCACCTCTTGTTGTGTGTGTGTGTGTGTGTGTGTGTGTGTGTGTGTGTGTCTTCTGTGTTTCTGTGTTTCCGGCATTTCACATTGGAACAGCTCATTCACCTTCCTTGTCTTCTCTCCGCCCTCCCTTTTAGGTAGGTTAAAGAGCTGCACCTGAGCCAGCCACTGATTGATTGATGCAGCACCACAGTCAAATAGTGGAGTGGAGTAGGGGGAACAGCAAACAGCCATTAAAGCAGCCCGCCCGCCACAATGGACCTACCTGTGTACACTAGATGGATGTGATGGAATGTACTGTCGTCCCTACATTTCCAAGAAGAAGTAAGAATTGCAGTTGCAACAAACCCTTGCTTGCCTACAAAGAGAGCAGCAATTTGGATTTGTTACTATGTTACCTGGAAGAATAACAAACTGTGCAAGGATGGAGGTTGTAGGAGCAAAGAGAAGTTGTCTGTAAAGTTGGTGGATGCCTATTTTCCATTTTGCAGTCCCTTGTCTCCCTCTTGTGGCCTCCTGGAGGCAAATAAATGTGCAAAAAAAAGACAGCCTGGCGGCCGGCTGTTGCAGTGTTGCCCTCTCAGGCAACACTGAGTGACTGACTGAGCCGCACCGTCTTATATAAAGTTCAGACGGAACTTTGCACGTGTCATAGTGGAGCCCTCAGGATTCCAGAGCCAGCTTTCTGACATCATAATGGGGCCTGCCTCAGAGATAGATAAAAGCCTGGGCCCAGGCAGTGTTGGTCAGTGCTGCTCAGCAGGCAGCACTGGACTGGACTGGACTGGATTACAGCTGATACAAGGTGTGAAGGAACAAGGGGTGGCTGTGGGCATGCACTTGCTGCCGCTGCCAGTGTTTATCTGCATGGCAGGAGGGCATTTGGGCGTTGCCAGGAAGGCGTTTTTATGTAGATTCCTCCTCTTTCAGCACTGCATTGTGGTGCAAGCAAAAGAAGCAAATCCTGTGTAGCTTCCTCTCCGGCCTTTATTCACCTCCCTCCCGCTTAGTAGCTGTAAATGTGTGTGAGCCTGCAGGGCCCCATGGAATTGCCTAGGAGTAGGCTGAATCAATCGCTGCAAGGGGTGAACAGCAGTATGGGACAGGCTCGGGCAAGGCAAGGGCCGCTCGGGTTATCGCTTCTCGGCCTTTTGGCTAAGATCAAGTGTAGTATCTGTTCTTATCAGTTTAATATCTGATACGTCCCCTATCTGGGGACCATATATTAAATGGATTTTTAGAACAGGGAGATGGAAATAGAGCTTGCTCTGTCCACTCCACGCATTGACCTGGTATTGCAGTATTTCCAGGACCGGTGCACCCTTCCCTTATGTGTTGACTAAAATCAGATTCCAAAAGTGCTATTTGTGTTTGCTATTGTTTTTGTCTTTCTGATGGGATCTCCCCTTTTAATCCCATTATTTCAACACCTGTTGGACAATGCATTTGTACAGTCATGTGTGATAATGAGCTCATTTATTAAATGCAATTAATTAATACATTGCCACCTCTTGTTGTGTGTGTGTGTGTGTGTGTGTGTGTGTGTGTGTGTGTGTGTGTGTGTGTGTGTGTGTGTGTGTGTGTGTGTGTCTTCTGTGTTTCTGTGTTTCCGGCATTTCACATTGGAACAGCTCATTCACCTTCCTTGTCTTCTCTCCGCCCTCCCTTTTAGGTAGGTTAAAGAGCTGCACCTGAGCCAGCCACTGATTGATTGATGCAGCACCACAGTCAAATAGTGGAGTGGAGTAGGGGGAACAGCAAACAGCCATTAAAGCAGCCCGCCCGCCACAATGGACCTACCTGTGTACACTAGATGGATGTGATGGAATGTACTGTCGTCCCTACATTTCCAAGAAGAAGTAAGAATTGCAGTTGCAACAAACCCTTGCTTGCCTACAAAGAGAGCAGCAATTTGGATTTGTTACTATGTTACCTGGAAGAATAACAAACTGTGCAAGGATGGAGGTTGTAGGAGCAAAGAGAAGTTGTCTGTAAAGTTGGTGGATGCCTATTTTCCATTTTGCAGTCCCTTGTCTCCCTCTTGTGGCCTCCTGGAGGCAAATAAATGTGCAAAAAAAAGACAGCCTGGCGGCCGGCTGTTGCAGTGTTGCCCTCTCAGGCAACACTGAGTGACTGACTGAGCCGCACCGTCTTATATAAAGTTCAGACGGAACTTTGCACGTGTCATAGTGGAGCCCTCAGGATTCCAGAGCCAGCTTTCTGACATCATAATGGGGCCTGCCTCAGAGATAGATAAAAGCCTGGGCCCAGGCAGTGTTGGTCAGTGCTGCTCAGCAGGCAGCACTGGACTGGACTGGACTGGATTACAGCTGATACAAGGTGTGAAGGAACAAGGGGTGGCTGTGGGCATGCACTTGCTGCCGCTGCCAGTGTTTATCTGCATGGCAGGAGGGCATTTGGGCGTTGCCAGGAAGGCGTTTTTATGTAGATTCCTCCTCTTTCAGCACTGCATTGTGGTGCAAGCAAAAGAAGCAAATCCTGTGTAGCTTCCTCTCCGGCCTTTATTCACCTCCCTCCCGCTTAGTAGCTGTAAATGTGTGTGAGCCTGCAGGGCCCCATGGAATTGCCTAGGAGTAGGCTGAATCAATCGCTGCAAGGGGTGAACAGCAGTATGGGACAGGCTCGGGCAAGGCAAGGGCCGCTCGGGTTATCGCTTCTCGGCCTTTTGGCTAAGATCAAGTGTAGTATCTGTTCTTATCAGTTTAATATCTGATACGTCCCCTATCTGGGGACCATATATTAAATGGATTTTTAGAACAGGGAGATGGAAATAGAGCTTGCTCTGTCCACTCCACGCATTGACCTGGTATTGCAGTATTTCCAGGACCGGTGCACCCTTCCCTTATGTGTTGACTAAAATCAGATTCCAAAAGTGCTATTTGTGTTTGCTATTGTTTTTGTCTTTCTGATGGGATCTCCCCTTTTAATCCCATTATTTCAACACCTGTTGGACAATGCATTTGTACAGTCATGTGTGATAATGAGCTCATTTATTAAATGCAATTAATTAATACATTGCCACCTCTTGTTGTGTGTGTGTGTGTGTGTGTGTGTGTGTGTGTGTGTGTGTGTGTGTGTGTGTGTGTGTGTGTGTGTGTGTGTGTCTTCTGTGTTTCTGTGTTTCCGGCATTTCACATTGGAACAGCTCATTCACCTTCCTTGTCTTCTCTCCGCCCTCCCTTTTAGGTAGGTTAAAGAGCTGCACCTGAGCCAGCCACTGATTGATTGATGCAGCACCACAGTCAAATAGTGGAGTGGAGTAGGGGGAACAGCAAACAGCCATTAAAGCAGCCCGCCCGCCACAATGGACCTACCTGTGTACACTAGATGGATGTGATGGAATGTACTGTCGTCCCTACATTTCCAAGAAGAAGTAAGAATTGCAGTTGCAACAAACCCTTGCTTGCCTACAAAGAGAGCAGCAATTTGGATTTGTTACTATGTTACCTGGAAGAATAACAAACTGTGCAAGGATGGAGGTTGTAGGAGCAAAGAGAAGTTGTCTGTAAAGTTGGTGGATGCCTATTTTCCATTTTGCAGTCCCTTGTCTCCCTCTTGTGGCCTCCTGGAGGCAAATAAATGTGCAAAAAAAAGACAGCCTGGCGGCCGGCTGTTGCAGTGTTGCCCTCTCAGGCAACACTGAGTGACTGACTGAGCCGCACCGTCTTATATAAAGTTCAGACGGAACTTTGCACGTGTCATAGTGGAGCCCTCAGGATTCCAGAGCCAGCTTTCTGACATCATAATGGGGCCTGCCTCAGAGATAGATAAAAGCCTGGGCCCAGGCAGTGTTGGTCAGTGCTGCTCAGCAGGCAGCACTGGACTGGACTGGACTGGATTACAGCTGATACAAGGTGTGAAGGAACAAGGGGTGGCTGTGGGCATGCACTTGCTGCCGCTGCCAGTGTTTATCTGCATGGCAGGAGGGCATTTGGGCGTTGCCAGGAAGGCGTTTTTATGTAGATTCCTCCTCTTTCAGCACTGCATTGTGGTGCAAGCAAAAGAAGCAAATCCTGTGTAGCTTCCTCTCCGGCCTTTATTCACCTCCCTCCCGCTTAGTAGCTGTAAATGTGTGTGAGCCTGCAGGGCCCCATGGAATTGCCTAGGAGTAGGCTGAATCAATCGCTGCAAGGGGTGAACAGCAGTATGGGACAGGCTCGGGCAAGGCAAGGGCCGCTCGGGTTATCGCTTCTCGGCCTTTTGGCTAAGATCAAGTGTAGTATCTGTTCTTATCAGTTTAATATCTGATACGTCCCCTATCTGGGGACCATATATTAAATGGATTTTTAGAACAGGGAGATGGAAATAGAGCTTGCTCTGTCCACTCCACGCATTGACCTGGTATTGCAGTATTTCCAGGACCGGTGCACCCTTCCCTTATGTGTTGACTAAAATCAGATTCCAAAAGTGCTATTTGTGTTTGCTATTGTTTTTGTCTTTCTGATGGGATCTCCCCTTTTAATCCCATTATTTCAACACCTGTTGGACAATGCATTTGTACAGTCATGTGTGATAATGAGCTCATTTATTAAATGCAATTAATTAATACATTGCCACCTCTTGTTGTGTGTGTGTGTGTGTGTGTGTGTGTGTGTGTGTGTGTGTGTGTGTGTGTGTGTGTGTGTGTGTGTGTGTGTGTCTTCTGTGTTTCTGTGTTTCCGGCATTTCACATTGGAACAGCTCATTCACCTTCCTTGTCTTCTCTCCGCCCTCCCTTTTAGGTAGGTTAAAGAGCTGCACCTGAGCCAGCCACTGATTGATTGATGCAGCACCACAGTCAAATAGTGGAGTGGAGTAGGGGGAACAGCAAACAGCCATTAAAGCAGCCCGCCCGCCACAATGGACCTACCTGTGTACACTAGATGGATGTGATGGAATGTACTGTCGTCCCTACATTTCCAAGAAGAAGTAAGAATTGCAGTTGCAACAAACCCTTGCTTGCCTACAAAGAGAGCAGCAATTTGGATTTGTTACTATGTTACCTGGAAGAATAACAAACTGTGCAAGGATGGAGGTTGTAGGAGCAAAGAGAAGTTGTCTGTAAAGTTGGTGGATGCCTATTTTCCATTTTGCAGTCCCTTGTCTCCCTCTTGTGGCCTCCTGGAGGCAAATAAATGTGCAAAAAAAAGACAGCCTGGCGGCCGGCTGTTGCAGTGTTGCCCTCTCAGGCAACACTGAGTGACTGACTGAGCCGCACCGTCTTATATAAAGTTCAGACGGAACTTTGCACGTGTCATAGTGGAGCCCTCAGGATTCCAGAGCCAGCTTTCTGACATCATAATGGGGCCTGCCTCAGAGATAGATAAAAGCCTGGGCCCAGGCAGTGTTGGTCAGTGCTGCTCAGCAGGCAGCACTGGACTGGACTGGACTGGATTACAGCTGATACAAGGTGTGAAGGAACAAGGGGTGGCTGTGGGCATGCACTTGCTGCCGCTGCCAGTGTTTATCTGCATGGCAGGAGGGCATTTGGGCGTTGCCAGGAAGGCGTTTTTATGTAGATTCCTCCTCTTTCAGCACTGCATTGTGGTGCAAGCAAAAGAAGCAAATCCTGTGTAGCTTCCTCTCCGGCCTTTATTCACCTCCCTCCCGCTTAGTAGCTGTAAATGTGTGTGAGCCTGCAGGGCCCCATGGAATTGCCTAGGAGTAGGCTGAATCAATCGCTGCAAGGGGTGAACAGCAGTATGGGACAGGCTCGGGCAAGGCAAGGGCCGCTCGGGTTATCGCTTCTCGGCCTTTTGGCTAAGATCAAGTGTAGTATCTGTTCTTATCAGTTTAATATCTGATACGTCCCCTATCTGGGGACCATATATTAAATGGATTTTTAGAACAGGGAGATGGAAATAGAGCTTGCTCTGTCCACTCCACGCATTGACCTGGTATTGCAGTATTTCCAGGACCGGTGCACCCTTCCCTTATGTGTTGACTAAAATCAGATTCCAAAAGTGCTATTTGTGTTTGCTATTGTTTTTGTCTTTCTGATGGGATCTCCCCTTTTAATCCCATTATTTCAACACCTGTTGGACAATGCATTTGTACAGTCATGTGTGATAATGAGCTCATTTATTAAATGCAATTAATTAATACATTGCCACCTCTTGTTGTGTGTGTGTGTGTGTGTGTGTGTGTGTGTGTGTGTGTGTGTGTGTGTGTGTGTGTGTGTGTGTGTGTGTGTGTCTTCTGTGTTTCTGTGTTTCCGGCATTTCACATTGGAACAGCTCATTCACCTTCCTTGTCTTCTCTCCGCCCTCCCTTTTAGGTAGGTTAAAGAGCTGCACCTGAGCCAGCCACTGATTGATTGATGCAGCACCACAGTCAAATAGTGGAGTGGAGTAGGGGGAACAGCAAACAGCCATTAAAGCAGCCCGCCCGCCACAATGGACCTACCTGTGTACACTAGATGGATGTGATGGAATGTACTGTCGTCCCTACATTTCCAAGAAGAAGTAAGAATTGCAGTTGCAACAAACCCTTGCTTGCCTACAAAGAGAGCAGCAATTTGGATTTGTTACTATGTTACCTGGAAGAATAACAAACTGTGCAAGGATGGAGGTTGTAGGAGCAAAGAGAAGTTGTCTGTAAAGTTGGTGGATGCCTATTTTCCATTTTGCAGTCCCTTGTCTCCCTCTTGTGGCCTCCTGGAGGCAAATAAATGTGCAAAAAAAAGACAGCCTGGCGGCCGGCTGTTGCAGTGTTGCCCTCTCAGGCAACACTGAGTGACTGACTGAGCCGCACCGTCTTATATAAAGTTCAGACGGAACTTTGCACGTGTCATAGTGGAGCCCTCAGGATTCCAGAGCCAGCTTTCTGACATCATAATGGGGCCTGCCTCAGAGATAGATAAAAGCCTGGGCCCAGGCAGTGTTGGTCAGTGCTGCTCAGCAGGCAGCACTGGACTGGACTGGACTGGATTACAGCTGATACAAGGTGTGAAGGAACAAGGGGTGGCTGTGGGCATGCACTTGCTGCCGCTGCCAGTGTTTATCTGCATGGCAGGAGGGCATTTGGGCGTTGCCAGGAAGGCGTTTTTATGTAGATTCCTCCTCTTTCAGCACTGCATTGTGGTGCAAGCAAAAGAAGCAAATCCTGTGTAGCTTCCTCTCCGGCCTTTATTCACCTCCCTCCCGCTTAGTAGCTGTAAATGTGTGTGAGCCTGCAGGGCCCCATGGAATTGCCTAGGAGTAGGCTGAATCAATCGCTGCAAGGGGTGAACAGCAGTATGGGACAGGCTCGGGCAAGGCAAGGGCCGCTCGGGTTATCGCTTCTCGGCCTTTTGGCTAAGATCAAGTGTAGTATCTGTTCTTATCAGTTTAATATCTGATACGTCCCCTATCTGGGGACCATATATTAAATGGATTTTTAGAACAGGGAGATGGAAATAGAGCTTGCTCTGTCCACTCCACGCATTGACCTGGTATTGCAGTATTTCCAGGACCGGTGCACCCTTCCCTTATGTGTTGACTAAAATCAGATTCCAAAAGTGCTATTTGTGTTTGCTATTGTTTTTGTCTTTCTGATGGGATCTCCCCTTTTAATCCCATTATTTCAACACCTGTTGGACAATGCATTTGTACAGTCATGTGTGATAATGAGCTCATTTATTAAATGCAATTAATTAATACATTGCCACCTCTTGTTGTGTGTGTGTGTGTGTGTGTGTGTGTGTGTGTGTCTTCTGTGTTTCTGTGTTTCCGGCATTTCACATTGGAACAGCTCATTCACCTTCCTTGTCTTCTCTCCGCCCTCCCTTTTAGGTAGGTTAAAGAGCTGCACCTGAGCCAGCCACTGATTGATTGATGCAGCACCACAGTCAAATAGTGGAGTGGAGTAGGGGGAACAGCAAACAGCCATTAAAGCAGCCCGCCCGCCACAATGGACCTACCTGTGTACACTAGATGGATGTGATGGAATGTACTGTCGTCCCTACATTTCCAAGAAGAAGTAAGAATTGCAGTTGCAACAAACCCTTGCTTGCCTACAAAGAGAGCAGCAATTTGGATTTGTTACTATGTTACCTGGAAGAATAACAAACTGTGCAAGGATGGAGGTTGTAGGAGCAAAGAGAAGTTGTCTGTAAAGTTGGTGGATGCCTATTTTCCATTTTGCAGTCCCTTGTCTCCCTCTTGTGGCCTCCTGGAGGCAAATAAATGTGCAAAAAAAAGACAGCCTGGCGGCCGGCTGTTGCAGTGTTGCCCTCTCAGGCAACACTGAGTGACTGACTGAGCCGCACCGTCTTATATAAAGTTCAGACGGAACTTTGCACGTGTCATAGTGGAGCCCTCAGGATTCCAGAGCCAGCTTTCTGACATCATAATGGGGCCTGCCTCAGAGATAGATAAAAGCCTGGGCCCAGGCAGTGTTGGTCAGTGCTGCTCAGCAGGCAGCACTGGACTGGACTGGACTGGATTACAGCTGATACAAGGTGTGAAGGAACAAGGGGTGGCTGTGGGCATGCACTTGCTGCCGCTGCCAGTGTTTATCTGCATGGCAGGAGGGCATTTGGGCGTTGCCAGGAAGGCGTTTTTATGTAGATTCCTCCTCTTTCAGCACTGCATTGTGGTGCAAGCAAAAGAAGCAAATCCTGTGTAGCTTCCTCTCCGGCCTTTATTCACCTCCCTCCCGCTTAGTAGCTGTAAATGTGTGTGAGCCTGCAGGGCCCCATGGAATTGCCTAGGAGTAGGCTGAATCAATCGCTGCAAGGGGTGAACAGCAGTATGGGACAGGCTCGGGCAAGGCAAGGGCCGCTCGGGTTATCGCTTCTCGGCCTTTTGGCTAAGATCAAGTGTAGTATCTGTTCTTATCAGTTTAATATCTGATACGTCCCCTATCTGGGGACCATATATTAAATGGATTTTTAGAACAGGGAGATGGAAATAGAGCTTGCTCTGTCCACTCCACGCATTGACCTGGTATTGCAGTATTTCCAGGACCGGTGCACCCTTCCCTTATGTGTTGACTAAAATCAGATTCCAAAAGTGCTATTTGTGTTTGCTATTGTTTTTGTCTTTCTGATGGGATCTCCCCTTTTAATCCCATTATTTCAACACCTGTTGGACAATGCATTTGTACAGTCATGTGTGATAATGAGCTCATTTATTAAATGCAATTAATTAATACATTGCCACCTCTTGTTGTGTGTGTGTGTGTGTGTGTGTGTGTGTGTGTGTGTCTTCTGTGTTTCTGTGTTTCCGGCATTTCACATTGGAACAGCTCATTCACCTTCCTTGTCTTCTCTCCGCCCTCCCTTTTAGGTAGGTTAAAGAGCTGCACCTGAGCCAGCCACTGATTGATTGATGCAGCACCACAGTCAAATAGTGGAGTGGAGTAGGGGGAACAGCAAACAGCCATTAAAGCAGCCCGCCCGCCACAATGGACCTACCTGTGTACACTAGATGGATGTGATGGAATGTACTGTCGTCCCTACATTTCCAAGAAGAAGTAAGAATTGCAGTTGCAACAAACCCTTGCTTGCCTACAAAGAGAGCAGCAATTTGGATTTGTTACTATGTTACCTGGAAGAATAACAAACTGTGCAAGGATGGAGGTTGTAGGAGCAAAGAGAAGTTGTCTGTAAAGTTGGTGGATGCCTATTTTCCATTTTGCAGTCCCTTGTCTCCCTCTTGTGGCCTCCTGGAGGCAAATAAATGTGCAAAAAAAAGACAGCCTGGCGGCCGGCTGTTGCAGTGTTGCCCTCTCAGGCAACACTGAGTGACTGACTGAGCCGCACCGTCTTATATAAAGTTCAGACGGAACTTTGCACGTGTCATAGTGGAGCCCTCAGGATTCCAGAGCCAGCTTTCTGACATCATAATGGGGCCTGCCTCAGAGATAGATAAAAGCCTGGGCCCAGGCAGTGTTGGTCAGTGCTGCTCAGCAGGCAGCACTGGACTGGACTGGACTGGATTACAGCTGATACAAGGTGTGAAGGAACAAGGGGTGGCTGTGGGCATGCACTTGCTGCCGCTGCCAGTGTTTATCTGCATGGCAGGAGGGCATTTGGGCGTTGCCAGGAAGGCGTTTTTATGTAGATTCCTCCTCTTTCAGCACTGCATTGTGGTGCAAGCAAAAGAAGCAAATCCTGTGTAGCTTCCTCTCCGGCCTTTATTCACCTCCCTCCCGCTTAGTAGCTGTAAATGTGTGTGAGCCTGCAGGGCCCCATGGAATTGCCTAGGAGTAGGCTGAATCAATCGCTGCAAGGGGTGAACAGCAGTATGGGACAGGCTCGGGCAAGGCAAGGGCCGCTCGGGTTATCGCTTCTCGGCCTTTTGGCTAAGATCAAGTGTAGTATCTGTTCTTATCAGTTTAATATCTGATACGTCCCCTATCTGGGGACCATATATTAAATGGATTTTTAGAACAGGGAGATGGAAATAGAGCTTGCTCTGTCCACTCCACGCATTGACCTGGTATTGCAGTATTTCCAGGACCGGTGCACCCTTCCCTTATGTGTTGACTAAAATCAGATTCCAAAAGTGCTATTTGTGTTTGCTATTGTTTTTGTCTTTCTGATGGGATCTCCCCTTTTAATCCCATTATTTCAACACCTGTTGGACAATGCATTTGTACAGTCATGTGTGATAATGAGCTCATTTATTAAATGCAATTAATTAATACATTGCCACCTCTTGTTGTGTGTGTGTGTGTGTGTGTGTGTGTGTGTGTGTGTCTTCTGTGTTTCTGTGTTTCCGGCATTTCACATTGGAACAGCTCATTCACCTTCCTTGTCTTCTCTCCGCCCTCCCTTTTAGGTAGGTTAAAGAGCTGCACCTGAGCCAGCCACTGATTGATTGATGCAGCACCACAGTCAAATAGTGGAGTGGAGTAGGGGGAACAGCAAACAGCCATTAAAGCAGCCCGCCCGCCACAATGGACCTACCTGTGTACACTAGATGGATGTGATGGAATGTACTGTCGTCCCTACATTTCCAAGAAGAAGTAAGAATTGCAGTTGCAACAAACCCTTGCTTGCCTACAAAGAGAGCAGCAATTTGGATTTGTTACTATGTTACCTGGAAGAATAACAAACTGTGCAAGGATGGAGGTTGTAGGAGCAAAGAGAAGTTGTCTGTAAAGTTGGTGGATGCCTATTTTCCATTTTGCAGTCCCTTGTCTCCCTCTTGTGGCCTCCTGGAGGCAAATAAATGTGCAAAAAAAAGACAGCCTGGCGGCCGGCTGTTGCAGTGTTGCCCTCTCAGGCAACACTGAGTGACTGACTGAGCCGCACCGTCTTATATAAAGTTCAGACGGAACTTTGCACGTGTCATAGTGGAGCCCTCAGGATTCCAGAGCCAGCTTTCTGACATCATAATGGGGCCTGCCTCAGAGATAGATAAAAGCCTGGGCCCAGGCAGTGTTGGTCAGTGCTGCTCAGCAGGCAGCACTGGACTGGACTGGACTGGATTACAGCTGATACAAGGTGTGAAGGAACAAGGGGTGGCTGTGGGCATGCACTTGCTGCCGCTGCCAGTGTTTATCTGCATGGCAGGAGGGCATTTGGGCGTTGCCAGGAAGGCGTTTTTATGTAGATTCCTCCTCTTTCAGCACTGCATTGTGGTGCAAGCAAAAGAAGCAAATCCTGTGTAGCTTCCTCTCCGGCCTTTATTCACCTCCCTCCCGCTTAGTAGCTGTAAATGTGTGTGAGCCTGCAGGGCCCCATGGAATTGCCTAGGAGTAGGCTGAATCAATCGCTGCAAGGGGTGAACAGCAGTATGGGACAGGCTCGGGCAAGGCAAGGGCCGCTCGGGTTATCGCTTCTCGGCCTTTTGGCTAAGATCAAGTGTAGTATCTGTTCTTATCAGTTTAATATCTGATACGTCCCCTATCTGGGGACCATATATTAAATGGATTTTTAGAACAGGGAGATGGAAATAGAGCTTGCTCTGTCCACTCCACGCATTGACCTGGTATTGCAGTATTTCCAGGACCGGTGCACCCTTCCCTTATGTGTTGACTAAAATCAGATTCCAAAAGTGCTATTTGTGTTTGCTATTGTTTTTGTCTTTCTGATGGGATCTCCCCTTTTAATCCCATTATTTCAACACCTGTTGGACAATGCATTTGTACAGTCATGTGTGATAATGAGCTCATTTATTAAATGCAATTAATTAATACATTGCCACCTCTTGTTGTGTGTGTGTGTGTGTGTGTGTGTGTGTGTGTGTGTCTTCTGTGTTTCTGTGTTTCCGGCATTTCACATTGGAACAGCTCATTCACCTTCCTTGTCTTCTCTCCGCCCTCCCTTTTAGGTAGGTTAAAGAGCTGCACCTGAGCCAGCCACTGATTGATTGATGCAGCACCACAGTCAAATAGTGGAGTGGAGTAGGGGGAACAGCAAACAGCCATTAAAGCAGCCCGCCCGCCACAATGGACCTACCTGTGTACACTAGATGGATGTGATGGAATGTACTGTCGTCCCTACATTTCCAAGAAGAAGTAAGAATTGCAGTTGCAACAAACCCTTGCTTGCCTACAAAGAGAGCAGCAATTTGGATTTGTTACTATGTTACCTGGAAGAATAACAAACTGTGCAAGGATGGAGGTTGTAGGAGCAAAGAGAAGTTGTCTGTAAAGTTGGTGGATGCCTATTTTCCATTTTGCAGTCCCTTGTCTCCCTCTTGTGGCCTCCTGGAGGCAAATAAATGTGCAAAAAAAAGACAGCCTGGCGGCCGGCTGTTGCAGTGTTGCCCTCTCAGGCAACACTGAGTGACTGACTGAGCCGCACCGTCTTATATAAAGTTCAGACGGAACTTTGCACGTGTCATAGTGGAGCCCTCAGGATTCCAGAGCCAGCTTTCTGACATCATAATGGGGCCTGCCTCAGAGATAGATAAAAGCCTGGGCCCAGGCAGTGTTGGTCAGTGCTGCTCAGCAGGCAGCACTGGACTGGACTGGACTGGATTACAGCTGATACAAGGTGTGAAGGAACAAGGGGTGGCTGTGGGCATGCACTTGCTGCCGCTGCCAGTGTTTATCTGCATGGCAGGAGGGCATTTGGGCGTTGCCAGGAAGGCGTTTTTATGTAGATTCCTCCTCTTTCAGCACTGCATTGTGGTGCAAGCAAAAGAAGCAAATCCTGTGTAGCTTCCTCTCCGGCCTTTATTCACCTCCCTCCCGCTTAGTAGCTGTAAATGTGTGTGAGCCTGCAGGGCCCCATGGAATTGCCTAGGAGTAGGCTGAATCAATCGCTGCAAGGGGTGAACAGCAGTATGGGACAGGCTCGGGCAAGGCAAGGGCCGCTCGGGTTATCGCTTCTCGGCCTTTTGGCTAAGATCAAGTGTAGTATCTGTTCTTATCAGTTTAATATCTGATACGTCCCCTATCTGGGGACCATATATTAAATGGATTTTTAGAACAGGGAGATGGAAATAGAGCTTGCTCTGTCCACTCCACGCATTGACCTGGTATTGCAGTATTTCCAGGACCGGTGCACCCTTCCCTTATGTGTTGACTAAAATCAGATTCCAAAAGTGCTATTTGTGTTTGCTATTGTTTTTGTCTTTCTGATGGGATCTCCCCTTTTAATCCCATTATTTCAACACCTGTTGGACAATGCATTTGTACAGTCATGTGTGATAATGAGCTCATTTATTAAATGCAATTAATTAATACATTGCCACCTCTTGTTGTGTGTGTGTGTGTGTGTGTGTGTGTGTGTGTGTGTCTTCTGTGTTTCTGTGTTTCCGGCATTTCACATTGGAACAGCTCATTCACCTTCCTTGTCTTCTCTCCGCCCTCCCTTTTAGGTAGGTTAAAGAGCTGCACCTGAGCCAGCCACTGATTGATTGATGCAGCACCACAGTCAAATAGTGGAGTGGAGTAGGGGGAACAGCAAACAGCCATTAAAGCAGCCCGCCCGCCACAATGGACCTACCTGTGTACACTAGATGGATGTGATGGAATGTACTGTCGTCCCTACATTTCCAAGAAGAAGTAAGAATTGCAGTTGCAACAAACCCTTGCTTGCCTACAAAGAGAGCAGCAATTTGGATTTGTTACTATGTTACCTGGAAGAATAACAAACTGTGCAAGGATGGAGGTTGTAGGAGCAAAGAGAAGTTGTCTGTAAAGTTGGTGGATGCCTATTTTCCATTTTGCAGTCCCTTGTCTCCCTCTTGTGGCCTCCTGGAGGCAAATAAATGTGCAAAAAAAAGACAGCCTGGCGGCCGGCTGTTGCAGTGTTGCCCTCTCAGGCAACACTGAGTGACTGACTGAGCCGCACCGTCTTATATAAAGTTCAGACGGAACTTTGCACGTGTCATAGTGGAGCCCTCAGGATTCCAGAGCCAGCTTTCTGACATCATAATGGGGCCTGCCTCAGAGATAGATAAAAGCCTGGGCCCAGGCAGTGTTGGTCAGTGCTGCTCAGCAGGCAGCACTGGACTGGACTGGACTGGATTACAGCTGATACAAGGTGTGAAGGAACAAGGGGTGGCTGTGGGCATGCACTTGCTGCCGCTGCCAGTGTTTATCTGCATGGCAGGAGGGCATTTGGGCGTTGCCAGGAAGGCGTTTTTATGTAGATTCCTCCTCTTTCAGCACTGCATTGTGGTGCAAGCAAAAGAAGCAAATCCTGTGTAGCTTCCTCTCCGGCCTTTATTCACCTCCCTCCCGCTTAGTAGCTGTAAATGTGTGTGAGCCTGCAGGGCCCCATGGAATTGCCTAGGAGTAGGCTGAATCAATCGCTGCAAGGGGTGAACAGCAGTATGGGACAGGCTCGGGCAAGGCAAGGGCCGCTCGGGTTATCGCTTCTCGGCCTTTTGGCTAAGATCAAGTGTAGTATCTGTTCTTATCAGTTTAATATCTGATACGTCCCCTATCTGGGGACCATATATTAAATGGATTTTTAGAACAGGGAGATGGAAATAGAGCTTGCTCTGTCCACTCCACGCATTGACCTGGTATTGCAGTATTTCCAGGACCGGTGCACCCTTCCCTTATGTGTTGACTAAAATCAGATTCCAAAAGTGCTATTTGTGTTTGCTATTGTTTTTGTCTTTCTGATGGGATCTCCCCTTTTAATCCCATTATTTCAACACCTGTTGGACAATGCATTTGTACAGTCATGTGTGATAATGAGCTCATTTATTAAATGCAATTAATTAATACATTGCCACCTCTTGTTGTGTGTGTGTGTGTGTGTGTGTGTGTGTGTGTGTGTCTTCTGTGTTTCTGTGTTTCCGGCATTTCACATTGGAACAGCTCATTCACCTTCCTTGTCTTCTCTCCGCCCTCCCTTTTAGGTAGGTTAAAGAGCTGCACCTGAGCCAGCCACTGATTGATTGATGCAGCACCACAGTCAAATAGTGGAGTGGAGTAGGGGGAACAGCAAACAGCCATTAAAGCAGCCCGCCCGCCACAATGGACCTACCTGTGTACACTAGATGGATGTGATGGAATGTACTGTCGTCCCTACATTTCCAAGAAGAAGTAAGAATTGCAGTTGCACAAACCCTTGCTTGCCTACAAAGAGAGCAGCAATTTGGATTTGTTACTATGTTACCTGGAAGAATAACAAACTGTGCAAGGATGGAGGTTGTAGGAGCAAAGAGAAGTTGTCTGTAAAGTTGGTGGATGCCTATTTTCCATTTTGCAGTCCCTTGTCTCCCTCTTGTGGCCTCCTGGAGGCAAATAAATGTGCAAAAAAAAGACAGCCTGGCGGCCGGCTGTTGCAGTGTTGCCCTCTCAGGCAACACTGAGTGACTGACTGAGCCGCACCGTCTTATATAAAGTTCAGACGGAACTTTGCACGTGTCATAGTGGAGCCCTCAGGATTCCAGAGCCAGCTTTCTGACATCATAATGGGGCCTGCCTCAGAGATAGATAAAAGCCTGGGCCCAGGCAGTGTTGGTCAGTGCTGCTCAGCAGGCAGCACTGGACTGGACTGGACTGGATTACAGCTGATACAAGGTGTGAAGGAACAAGGGGTGGCTGTGGGCATGCACTTGCTGCCGCTGCCAGTGTTTATCTGCATGGCAGGAGGGCATTTGGGCGTTGCCAGGAAGGCGTTTTTATGTAGATTCCTCCTCTTTCAGCACTGCATTGTGGTGCAAGCAAAAGAAGCAAATCCTGTGTAGCTTCCTCTCCGGCCTTTATTCACCTCCCTCCCGCTTAGTAGCTGTAAATGTGTGTGAGCCTGCAGGGCCCCATGGAATTGCCTAGGAGTAGGCTGAATCAATCGCTGCAAGGGGTGAACAGCAGTATGGGACAGGCTCGGGCAAGGCAAGGGCCGCTCGGGTTATCGCTTCTCGGCCTTTTGGCTAAGATCAAGTGTAGTATCTGTTCTTATCAGTTTAATATCTGATACGTCCCCTATCTGGGGACCATATATTAAATGGATTTTTAGAACAGGGAGATGGAAATAGAGCTTGCTCTGTCCACTCCACGCATTGACCTGGTATTGCAGTATTTCCAGGACCGGTGCACCCTTCCCTTATGTGTTGACTAAAATCAGATTCCAAAAGTGCTATTTGTGTTTGCTATTGTTTTTGTCTTTCTGATGGGATCTCCCCTTTTAATCCCATTATTTCAACACCTGTTGGACAATGCATTTGTACAGTCATGTGTGATAATGAGCTCATTTATTAAATGCAATTAATTAATACATTGCCACCTCTTGTGTGTGTGTGTGTGTGTGTGTGTGTGTGTGTGTGTGTGTCTTCTGTGTTTCTGTGTTTCCGGCATTTCACATTGGAACAGCTCATTCACCTTCCTTGTCTTCTCTCCGCCCTCCCTTTTAGGTAGGTTAAAGAGCTGCACCTGAGCCAGCCACTGATTGATTGATGCAGCACCACAGTCAAATAGTGGAGTGGAGTAGGGGGAACAGCAAACAGCCATTAAAGCAGCCCGCCCGCCACAATGGACCTACCTGTGTACACTAGATGGATGTGATGGAATGTACTGTCGTCCCTACATTTCCAAGAAGAAGTAAGAATTGCAGTTGCAACAAACCCTTGCTTGCCTACAAAGAGAGCAGCAATTTGGATTTGTTACTATGTTACCTGGAAGAATAACAAACTGTGCAAGGATGGAGGTTGTAGGAGCAAAGAGAAGTTGTCTGTAAAGTTGGTGGATGCCTATTTTCCATTTTGCAGTCCCTTGTCTCCCTCTTGTGGCCTCCTGGAGGCAAATAAATGTGCAAAAAAAAGACAGCCTGGCGGCCGGCTGTTGCAGTGTTGCCCTCTCAGGCAACACTGAGTGACTGACTGAGCCGCACCGTCTTATATAAAGTTCAGACGGAACTTTGCACGTGTCATAGTGGAGCCCTCAGGATTCCAGAGCCAGCTTTCTGACATCATAATGGGGCCTGCCTCAGAGATAGATAAAAGCCTGGGCCCAGGCAGTGTTGGTCAGTGCTGCTCAGCAGGCAGCACTGGACTGGACTGGACTGGATTACAGCTGATACAAGGTGTGAAGGAACAAGGGGTGGCTGTGGGCATGCACTTGCTGCCGCTGCCAGTGTTTATCTGCATGGCAGGAGGGCATTTGGGCGTTGCCAGGAAGGCGTTTTTATGTAGATTCCTCCTCTTTCAGCACTGCATTGTGGTGCAAGCAAAAGAAGCAAATCCTGTGTAGCTTCCTCTCCGGCCTTTATTCACCTCCCTCCCGCTTAGTAGCTGTAAATGTGTGTGAGCCTGCAGGGCCCCATGGAATTGCCTAGGAGTAGGCTGAATCAATCGCTGCAAGGGGTGAACAGCAGTATGGGACAGGCTCGGGCAAGGCAAGGGCCGCTCGGGTTATCGCTTCTCGGCCTTTTGGCTAAGATCAAGTGTAGTATCTGTTCTTATCAGTTTAATATCTGATACGTCCCCTATCTGGGGACCATATATTAAATGGATTTTTAGAACAGGGAGATGGAAATAGAGCTTGCTCTGTCCACTCCACGCATTGACCTGGTATTGCAGTATTTCCAGGACCGGTGCACCCTTCCCTTATGTGTTGACTAAAATCAGATTCCAAAAGTGCTATTTGTGTTTGCTATTGTTTTTGTCTTTCTGATGGGATCTCCCCTTTTAATCCCATTATTTCAACACCTGTTGGACAATGCATTTGTACAGTCATGTGTGATAATGAGCTCATTTATTAAATGCAATTAATTAATACATTGCCACCTCTTGTGTGTGTGTGTGTGTGTGTGTGTGTGTGTGTGTGTGTGTCTTCTGTGTTTCTGTGTTTCCGGCATTTCACATTGGAACAGCTCATTCACCTTCCTTGTCTTCTCTCCGCCCTCCCTTTTAGGTAGGTTAAAGAGCTGCACCTGAGCCAGCCACTGATTGATTGATGCAGCACCACAGTCAAATAGTGGAGTGGAGTAGGGGGAACAGCAAACAGCCATTAAAGCAGCCCGCCCGCCACAATGGACCTACCTGTGTACACTAGATGGATGTGATGGAATGTACTGTCGTCCCTACATTTCCAAGAAGAAGTAAGAATTGCAGTTGCAACAAACCCTTGCTTGCCTACAAAGAGAGCAGCAATTTGGATTTGTTACTATGTTACCTGGAAGAATAACAAACTGTGCAAGGATGGAGGTTGTAGGAGCAAAGAGAAGTTGTCTGTAAAGTTGGTGGATGCCTATTTTCCATTTTGCAGTCCCTTGTCTCCCTCTTGTGGCCTCCTGGAGGCAAATAAATGTGCAAAAAAAAGACAGCCTGGCGGCCGGCTGTTGCAGTGTTGCCCTCTCAGGCAACACTGAGTGACTGACTGAGCCGCACCGTCTTATATAAAGTTCAGACGGAACTTTGCACGTGTCATAGTGGAGCCCTCAGGATTCCAGAGCCAGCTTTCTGACATCATAATGGGGCCTGCCTCAGAGATAGATAAAAGCCTGGGCCCAGGCAGTGTTGGTCAGTGCTGCTCAGCAGGCAGCACTGGACTGGACTGGACTGGATTACAGCTGATACAAGGTGTGAAGGAACAAGGGGTGGCTGTGGGCATGCACTTGCTGCCGCTGCCAGTGTTTATCTGCATGGCAGGAGGGCATTTGGGCGTTGCCAGGAAGGCGTTTTTATGTAGATTCCTCCTCTTTCAGCACTGCATTGTGGTGCAAGCAAAAGAAGCAAATCCTGTGTAGCTTCCTCTCCGGCCTTTATTCACCTCCCTCCCGCTTAGTAGCTGTAAATGTGTGTGAGCCTGCAGGGCCCCATGGAATTGCCTAGGAGTAGGCTGAATCAATCGCTGCAAGGGGTGAACAGCAGTATGGGACAGGCTCGGGCAAGGCAAGGGCCGCTCGGGTTATCGCTTCTCGGCCTTTTGGCTAAGATCAAGTGTAGTATCTGTTCTTATCAGTTTAATATCTGATACGTCCCCTATCTGGGGACCATATATTAAATGGATTTTTAGAACAGGGAGATGGAAATAGAGCTTGCTCTGTCCACTCCACGCATTGACCTGGTATTGCAGTATTTCCAGGACCGGTGCACCCTTCCCTTATGTGTTGACTAAAATCAGATTCCAAAAGTGCTATTTGTGTTTGCTATTGTTTTTGTCTTTCTGATGGGATCTCCCCTTTTAATCCCATTATTTCAACACCTGTTGGACAATGCATTTGTACAGTCATGTGTGATAATGAGCTCATTTATTAAATGCAATTAATTAATACATTGCCACCTCTTGTTGTGTGTGTGTGTGTGTGTGTGTGTGTGTGTGTGTGTCTTCTGTGTTTCTGTGTTTCCGGCATTTCACATTGGAACAGCTCATTCACCTTCCTTGTCTTCTCTCCGCCCTCCCTTTTAGGTAGGTTAAAGAGCTGCACCTGAGCCAGCCACTGATTGATTGATGCAGCACCACAGTCAAATAGTGGAGTGGAGTAGGGGGAACAGCAAACAGCCATTAAAGCAGCCCGCCCGCCACAATGGACCTACCTGTGTACACTAGATGGATGTGATGGAATGTACTGTCGTCCCTACATTTCCAAGAAGAAGTAAGAATTGCAGTTGCAACAAACCCTTGCTTGCCTACAAAGAGAGCAGCAATTTGGATTTGTTACTATGTTACCTGGAAGAATAACAAACTGTGCAAGGATGGAGGTTGTAGGAGCAAAGAGAAGTTGTCTGTAAAGTTGGTGGATGCCTATTTTCCATTTTGCAGTCCCTTGTCTCCCTCTTGTGGCCTCCTGGAGGCAAATAAATGTGCAAAAAAAAGACAGCCTGGCGGCCGGCTGTTGCAGTGTTGCCCTCTCAGGCAACACTGAGTGACTGACTGAGCCGCACCGTCTTATATAAAGTTCAGACGGAACTTTGCACGTGTCATAGTGGAGCCCTCAGGATTCCAGAGCCAGCTTTCTGACATCATAATGGGGCCTGCCTCAGAGATAGATAAAAGCCTGGGCCCAGGCAGTGTTGGTCAGTGCTGCTCAGCAGGCAGCACTGGACTGGACTGGACTGGATTACAGCTGATACAAGGTGTGAAGGAACAAGGGGTGGCTGTGGGCATGCACTTGCTGCCGCTGCCAGTGTTTATCTGCATGGCAGGAGGGCATTTGGGCGTTGCCAGGAAGGCGTTTTTATGTAGATTCCTCCTCTTTCAGCACTGCATTGTGGTGCAAGCAAAAGAAGCAAATCCTGTGTAGCTTCCTCTCCGGCCTTTATTCACCTCCCTCCCGCTTAGTAGCTGTAAATGTGTGTGAGCCTGCAGGGCCCCATGGAATTGCCTAGGAGTAGGCTGAATCAATCGCTGCAAGGGGTGAACAGCAGTATGGGACAGGCTCGGGCAAGGCAAGGGCCGCTCGGGTTATCGCTTCTCGGCCTTTTGGCTAAGATCAAGTGTAGTATCTGTTCTTATCAGTTTAATATCTGATACGTCCCCTATCTGGGGACCATATATTAAATGGATTTTTAGAACAGGGAGATGGAAATAGAGCTTGCTCTGTCCACTCCACGCATTGACCTGGTATTGCAGTATTTCCAGGACCGGTGCACCCTTCCCTTATGTGTTGACTAAAATCAGATTCCAAAAGTGCTATTTGTGTTTGCTATTGTTTTTGTCTTTCTGATGGGATCTCCCCTTTTAATCCCATTATTTCAACACCTGTTGGACAATGCATTTGTACAGTCATGTGTGATAATGAGCTCATTTATTAAATGCAATTAATTAATACATTGCCACCTCTTGTTGTGTGTGTGTGTGTGTGTGTGTGTGTGTGTGTGTGTGTCTTCTGTGTTTCTGTGTTTCCGGCATTTCACATTGGAACAGCTCATTCACCTTCCTTGTCTTCTCTCCGCCCTCCCTTTTAGGTAGGTTAAAGAGCTGCACCTGAGCCAGCCACTGATTGATTGATGCAGCACCACAGTCAAATAGTGGAGTGGAGTAGGGGGAACAGCAAACAGCCATTAAAGCAGCCCGCCCGCCACAATGGACCTACCTGTGTACACTAGATGGATGTGATGGAATGTACTGTCGTCCCTACATTTCCAAGAAGAAGTAAGAATTGCAGTTGCAACAAACCCTTGCTTGCCTACAAAGAGAGCAGCAATTTGGATTTGTTACTATGTTACCTGGAAGAATAACAAACTGTGCAAGGATGGAGGTTGTAGGAGCAAAGAGAAGTTGTCTGTAAAGTTGGTGGATGCCTATTTTCCATTTTGCAGTCCCTTGTCTCCCTCTTGTGGCCTCCTGGAGGCAAATAAATGTGCAAAAAAAAGACAGCCTGGCGGCCGGCTGTTGCAGTGTTGCCCTCTCAGGCAACACTGAGTGACTGACTGAGCCGCACCGTCTTATATAAAGTTCAGACGGAACTTTGCACGTGTCATAGTGGAGCCCTCAGGATTCCAGAGCCAGCTTTCTGACATCATAATGGGGCCTGCCTCAGAGATAGATAAAAGCCTGGGCCCAGGCAGTGTTGGTCAGTGCTGCTCAGCAGGCAGCACTGGACTGGACTGGACTGGATTACAGCTGATACAAGGTGTGAAGGAACAAGGGGTGGCTGTGGGCATGCACTTGCTGCCGCTGCCAGTGTTTATCTGCATGGCAGGAGGGCATTTGGGCGTTGCCAGGAAGGCGTTTTTATGTAGATTCCTCCTCTTTCAGCACTGCATTGTGGTGCAAGCAAAAGAAGCAAATCCTGTGTAGCTTCCTCTCCGGCCTTTATTCACCTCCCTCCCGCTTAGTAGCTGTAAATGTGTGTGAGCCTGCAGGGCCCCATGGAATTGCCTAGGAGTAGGCTGAATCAATCGCTGCAAGGGGTGAACAGCAGTATGGGACAGGCTCGGGCAAGGCAAGGGCCGCTCGGGTTATCGCTTCTCGGCCTTTTGGCTAAGATCAAGTGTAGTATCTGTTCTTATCAGTTTAATATCTGATACGTCCCCTATCTGGGGACCATATATTAAATGGATTTTTAGAACAGGGAGATGGAAATAGAGCTTGCTCTGTCCACTCCACGCATTGACCTGGTATTGCAGTATTTCCAGGACCGGTGCACCCTTCCCTTATGTGTTGACTAAAATCAGATTCCAAAAGTGCTATTTGTGTTTGCTATTGTTTTTGTCTTTCTGATGGGATCTCCCCTTTTAATCCCATTATTTCAACACCTGTTGGACAATGCATTTGTACAGTCATGTGTGATAATGAGCTCATTTATTAAATGCAATTAATTAATACATTGCCACCTCTTGTTGTGTGTGTGTGTGTGTGTGTGTGTGTGTGTGTGTGTCTTCTGTGTTTCTGTGTTTCCGGCATTTCACATTGGAACAGCTCATTCACCTTCCTTGTCTTCTCTCCGCCCTCCCTTTTAGGTAGGTTAAAGAGCTGCACCTGAGCCAGCCACTGATTGATTGATGCAGCACCACAGTCAAATAGTGGAGTGGAGTAGGGGGAACAGCAAACAGCCATTAAAGCAGCCCGCCCGCCACAATGGACCTACCTGTGTACACTAGATGGATGTGATGGAATGTACTGTCGTCCCTACATTTCCAAGAAGAAGTAAGAATTGCAGTTGCAACAAACCCTTGCTTGCCTACAAAGAGAGCAGCAATTTGGATTTGTTACTATGTTACCTGGAAGAATAACAAACTGTGCAAGGATGGAGGTTGTAGGAGCAAAGAGAAGTTGTCTGTAAAGTTGGTGGATGCCTATTTTCCATTTTGCAGTCCCTTGTCTCCCTCTTGTGGCCTCCTGGAGGCAAATAAATGTGCAAAAAAAAGACAGCCTGGCGGCCGGCTGTTGCAGTGTTGCCCTCTCAGGCAACACTGAGTGACTGACTGAGCCGCACCGTCTTATATAAAGTTCAGACGGAACTTTGCACGTGTCATAGTGGAGCCCTCAGGATTCCAGAGCCAGCTTTCTGACATCATAATGGGGCCTGCCTCAGAGATAGATAAAAGCCTGGGCCCAGGCAGTGTTGGTCAGTGCTGCTCAGCAGGCAGCACTGGACTGGACTGGACTGGATTACAGCTGATACAAGGTGTGAAGGAACAAGGGGTGGCTGTGGGCATGCACTTGCTGCCGCTGCCAGTGTTTATCTGCATGGCAGGAGGGCATTTGGGCGTTGCCAGGAAGGCGTTTTTATGTAGATTCCTCCTCTTTCAGCACTGCATTGTGGTGCAAGCAAAAGAAGCAAATCCTGTGTAGCTTCCTCTCCGGCCTTTATTCACCTCCCTCCCGCTTAGTAGCTGTAAATGTGTGTGAGCCTGCAGGGCCCCATGGAATTGCCTAGGAGTAGGCTGAATCAATCGCTGCAAGGGGTGAACAGCAGTATGGGACAGGCTCGGGCAAGGCAAGGGCCGCTCGGGTTATCGCTTCTCGGCCTTTTGGCTAAGATCAAGTGTAGTATCTGTTCTTATCAGTTTAATATCTGATACGTCCCCTATCTGGGGACCATATATTAAATGGATTTTTAGAACAGGGAGATGGAAATAGAGCTTGCTCTGTCCACTCCACGCATTGACCTGGTATTGCAGTATTTCCAGGACCGGTGCACCCTTCCCTTATGTGTTGACTAAAATCAGATTCCAAAAGTGCTATTTGTGTTTGCTATTGTTTTTGTCTTTCTGATGGGATCTCCCCTTTTAATCCCATTATTTCAACACCTGTTGGACAATGCATTTGTACAGTCATGTGTGATAATGAGCTCATTTATTAAATGCAATTAATTAATACATTGCCACCTCTTGTTGTGTGTGTGTGTGTGTGTGTGTGTGTGTGTGTGTGTCTTCTGTGTTTCTGTGTTTCCGGCATTTCACATTGGAACAGCTCATTCACCTTCCTTGTCTTCTCTCCGCCCTCCCTTTTAGGTAGGTTAAAGAGCTGCACCTGAGCCAGCCACTGATTGATTGATGCAGCACCACAGTCAAATAGTGGAGTGGAGTAGGGGGAACAGCAAACAGCCATTAAAGCAGCCCGCCCGCCACAATGGACCTACCTGTGTACACTAGATGGATGTGATGGAATGTACTGTCGTCCCTACATTTCCAAGAAGAAGTAAGAATTGCAGTTGCAACAAACCCTTGCTTGCCTACAAAGAGAGCAGCAATTTGGATTTGTTACTATGTTACCTGGAAGAATAACAAACTGTGCAAGGATGGAGGTTGTAGGAGCAAAGAGAAGTTGTCTGTAAAGTTGGTGGATGCCTATTTTCCATTTTGCAGTCCCTTGTCTCCCTCTTGTGGCCTCCTGGAGGCAAATAAATGTGCAAAAAAAAGACAGCCTGGCGGCCGGCTGTTGCAGTGTTGCCCTCTCAGGCAACACTGAGTGACTGACTGAGCCGCACCGTCTTATATAAAGTTCAGACGGAACTTTGCACGTGTCATAGTGGAGCCCTCAGGATTCCAGAGCCAGCTTTCTGACATCATAATGGGGCCTGCCTCAGAGATAGATAAAAGCCTGGGCCCAGGCAGTGTTGGTCAGTGCTGCTCAGCAGGCAGCACTGGACTGGACTGGACTGGATTACAGCTGATACAAGGTGTGAAGGAACAAGGGGTGGCTGTGGGCATGCACTTGCTGCCGCTGCCAGTGTTTATCTGCATGGCAGGAGGGCATTTGGGCGTTGCCAGGAAGGCGTTTTTATGTAGATTCCTCCTCTTTCAGCACTGCATTGTGGTGCAAGCAAAAGAAGCAAATCCTGTGTAGCTTCCTCTCCGGCCTTTATTCACCTCCCTCCCGCTTAGTAGCTGTAAATGTGTGTGAGCCTGCAGGGCCCCATGGAATTGCCTAGGAGTAGGCTGAATCAATCGCTGCAAGGGGTGAACAGCAGTATGGGACAGGCTCGGGCAAGGCAAGGGCCGCTCGGGTTATCGCTTCTCGGCCTTTTGGCTAAGATCAAGTGTAGTATCTGTTCTTATCAGTTTAATATCTGATACGTCCCCTATCTGGGGACCATATATTAAATGGATTTTTAGAACAGGGAGATGGAAATAGAGCTTGCTCTGTCCACTCCACGCATTGACCTGGTATTGCAGTATTTCCAGGACCGGTGCACCCTTCCCTTATGTGTTGACTAAAATCAGATTCCAAAAGTGCTATTTGTGTTTGCTATTGTTTTTGTCTTTCTGATGGGATCTCCCCTTTTAATCCCATTATTTCAACACCTGTTGGACAATGCATTTGTACAGTCATGTGTGATAATGAGCTCATTTATTAAATGCAATTAATTAATACATTGCCACCTCTTGTTGTGTGTGTGTGTGTGTGTGTGTGTGTGTGTGTGTGTCTTCTGTGTTTCTGTGTTTCCGGCATTTCACATTGGAACAGCTCATTCACCTTCCTTGTCTTCTCTCCGCCCTCCCTTTTAGGTAGGTTAAAGAGCTGCACCTGAGCCAGCCACTGATTGATTGATGCAGCACCACAGTCAAATAGTGGAGTGGAGTAGGGGGAACAGCAAACAGCCATTAAAGCAGCCCGCCCGCCACAATGGACCTACCTGTGTACACTAGATGGATGTGATGGAATGTACTGTCGTCCCTACATTTCCAAGAAGAAGTAAGAATTGCAGTTGCAACAAACCCTTGCTTGCCTACAAAGAGAGCAGCAATTTGGATTTGTTACTATGTTACCTGGAAGAATAACAAACTGTGCAAGGATGGAGGTTGTAGGAGCAAAGAGAAGTTGTCTGTAAAGTTGGTGGATGCCTATTTTCCATTTTGCAGTCCCTTGTCTCCCTCTTGTGGCCTCCTGGAGGCAAATAAATGTGCAAAAAAAAGACAGCCTGGCGGCCGGCTGTTGCAGTGTTGCCCTCTCAGGCAACACTGAGTGACTGACTGAGCCGCACCGTCTTATATAAAGTTCAGACGGAACTTTGCACGTGTCATAGTGGAGCCCTCAGGATTCCAGAGCCAGCTTTCTGACATCATAATGGGGCCTGCCTCAGAGATAGATAAAAGCCTGGGCCCAGGCAGTGTTGGTCAGTGCTGCTCAGCAGGCAGCACTGGACTGGACTGGACTGGATTACAGCTGATACAAGGTGTGAAGGAACAAGGGGTGGCTGTGGGCATGCACTTGCTGCCGCTGCCAGTGTTTATCTGCATGGCAGGAGGGCATTTGGGCGTTGCCAGGAAGGCGTTTTTATGTAGATTCCTCCTCTTTCAGCACTGCATTGTGGTGCAAGCAAAAGAAGCAAATCCTGTGTAGCTTCCTCTCCGGCCTTTATTCACCTCCCTCCCGCTTAGTAGCTGTAAATGTGTGTGAGCCTGCAGGGCCCCATGGAATTGCCTAGGAGTAGGCTGAATCAATCGCTGCAAGGGGTGAACAGCAGTATGGGACAGGCTCGGGCAAGGCAAGGGCCGCTCGGGTTATCGCTTCTCGGCCTTTTGGCTAAGATCAAGTGTAGTATCTGTTCTTATCAGTTTAATATCTGATACGTCCCCTATCTGGGGACCATATATTAAATGGATTTTTAGAACAGGGAGATGGAAATAGAGCTTGCTCTGTCCACTCCACGCATTGACCTGGTATTGCAGTATTTCCAGGACCGGTGCACCCTTCCCTTATGTGTTGACTAAAATCAGATTCCAAAAGTGCTATTTGTGTTTGCTATTGTTTTTGTCTTTCTGATGGGATCTCCCCTTTTAATCCCATTATTTCAACACCTGTTGGACAATGCATTTGTACAGTCATGTGTGATAATGAGCTCATTTATTAAATGCAATTAATTAATACATTGCCACCTCTTGTTGTGTGTGTGTGTGTGTGTGTGTGTGTGTGTGTGTGTCTTCTGTGTTTCTGTGTTTCCGGCATTTCACATTGGAACAGCTCATTCACCTTCCTTGTCTTCTCTCCGCCCTCCCTTTTAGGTAGGTTAAAGAGCTGCACCTGAGCCAGCCACTGATTGATTGATGCAGCACCACAGTCAAATAGTGGAGTGGAGTAGGGGGAACAGCAAACAGCCATTAAAGCAGCCCGCCCGCCACAATGGACCTACCTGTGTACACTAGATGGATGTGATGGAATGTACTGTCGTCCCTACATTTCCAAGAAGAAGTAAGAATTGCAGTTGCAACAAACCCTTGCTTGCCTACAAAGAGAGCAGCAATTTGGATTTGTTACTATGTTACCTGGAAGAATAACAAACTGTGCAAGGATGGAGGTTGTAGGAGCAAAGAGAAGTTGTCTGTAAAGTTGGTGGATGCCTATTTTCCATTTTGCAGTCCCTTGTCTCCCTCTTGTGGCCTCCTGGAGGCAAATAAATGTGCAAAAAAAAGACAGCCTGGCGGCCGGCTGTTGCAGTGTTGCCCTCTCAGGCAACACTGAGTGACTGACTGAGCCGCACCGTCTTATATAAAGTTCAGACGGAACTTTGCACGTGTCATAGTGGAGCCCTCAGGATTCCAGAGCCAGCTTTCTGACATCATAATGGGGCCTGCCTCAGAGATAGATAAAAGCCTGGGCCCAGGCAGTGTTGGTCAGTGCTGCTCAGCAGGCAGCACTGGACTGGACTGGACTGGATTACAGCTGATACAAGGTGTGAAGGAACAAGGGGTGGCTGTGGGCATGCACTTGCTGCCGCTGCCAGTGTTTATCTGCATGGCAGGAGGGCATTTGGGCGTTGCCAGGAAGGCGTTTTTATGTAGATTCCTCCTCTTTCAGCACTGCATTGTGGTGCAAGCAAAAGAAGCAAATCCTGTGTAGCTTCCTCTCCGGCCTTTATTCACCTCCCTCCCGCTTAGTAGCTGTAAATGTGTGTGAGCCTGCAGGGCCCCATGGAATTGCCTAGGAGTAGGCTGAATCAATCGCTGCAAGGGGTGAACAGCAGTATGGGACAGGCTCGGGCAAGGCAAGGGCCGCTCGGGTTATCGCTTCTCGGCCTTTTGGCTAAGATCAAGTGTAGTATCTGTTCTTATCAGTTTAATATCTGATACGTCCCCTATCTGGGGACCATATATTAAATGGATTTTTAGAACAGGGAGATGGAAATAGAGCTTGCTCTGTCCACTCCACGCATTGACCTGGTATTGCAGTATTTCCAGGACCGGTGCACCCTTCCCTTATGTGTTGACTAAAATCAGATTCCAAAAGTGCTATTTGTGTTTGCTATTGTTTTTGTCTTTCTGATGGGATCTCCCCTTTTAATCCCATTATTTCAACACCTGTTGGACAATGCATTTGTACAGTCATGTGTGATAATGAGCTCATTTATTAAATGCAATTAATTAATACATTGCCACCTCTTGTTGTGTGTGTGTGTGTGTGTGTGTGTGTGTGTGTGTGTCTTCTGTGTTTCTGTGTTTCCGGCATTTCACATTGGAACAGCTCATTCACCTTCCTTGTCTTCTCTCCGCCCTCCCTTTTAGGTAGGTTAAAGAGCTGCACCTGAGCCAGCCACTGATTGATTGATGCAGCACCACAGTCAAATAGTGGAGTGGAGTAGGGGGAACAGCAAACAGCCATTAAAGCAGCCCGCCCGCCACAATGGACCTACCTGTGTACACTAGATGGATGTGATGGAATGTACTGTCGTCCCTACATTTCCAAGAAGAAGTAAGAATTGCAGTTGCAACAAACCCTTGCTTGCCTACAAAGAGAGCAGCAATTTGGATTTGTTACTATGTTACCTGGAAGAATAACAAACTGTGCAAGGATGGAGGTTGTAGGAGCAAAGAGAAGTTGTCTGTAAAGTTGGTGGATGCCTATTTTCCATTTTGCAGTCCCTTGTCTCCCTCTTGTGGCCTCCTGGAGGCAAATAAATGTGCAAAAAAAAGACAGCCTGGCGGCCGGCTGTTGCAGTGTTGCCCTCTCAGGCAACACTGAGTGACTGACTGAGCCGCACCGTCTTATATAAAGTTCAGACGGAACTTTGCACGTGTCATAGTGGAGCCCTCAGGATTCCAGAGCCAGCTTTCTGACATCATAATGGGGCCTGCCTCAGAGATAGATAAAAGCCTGGGCCCAGGCAGTGTTGGTCAGTGCTGCTCAGCAGGCAGCACTGGACTGGACTGGACTGGATTACAGCTGATACAAGGTGTGAAGGAACAAGGGGTGGCTGTGGGCATGCACTTGCTGCCGCTGCCAGTGTTTATCTGCATGGCAGGAGGGCATTTGGGCGTTGCCAGGAAGGCGTTTTTATGTAGATTCCTCCTCTTTCAGCACTGCATTGTGGTGCAAGCAAAAGAAGCAAATCCTGTGTAGCTTCCTCTCCGGCCTTTATTCACCTCCCTCCCGCTTAGTAGCTGTAAATGTGTGTGAGCCTGCAGGGCCCCATGGAATTGCCTAGGAGTAGGCTGAATCAATCGCTGCAAGGGGTGAACAGCAGTATGGGACAGGCTCGGGCAAGGCAAGGGCCGCTCGGGTTATCGCTTCTCGGCCTTTTGGCTAAGATCAAGTGTAGTATCTGTTCTTATCAGTTTAATATCTGATACGTCCCCTATCTGGGGACCATATATTAAATGGATTTTTAGAACAGGGAGATGGAAATAGAGCTTGCTCTGTCCACTCCACGCATTGACCTGGTATTGCAGTATTTCCAGGACCGGTGCACCCTTCCCTTATGTGTTGACTAAAATCAGATTCCAAAAGTGCTATTTGTGTTTGCTATTGTTTTTGTCTTTCTGATGGGATCTCCCCTTTTAATCCCATTATTTCAACACCTGTTGGACAATGCATTTGTACAGTCATGTGTGATAATGAGCTCATTTATTAAATGCAATTAATTAATACATTGCCACCTCTTGTTGTGTGTGTGTGTGTGTGTGTGTGTGTGTGTGTGTGTCTTCTGTGTTTCTGTGTTTCCGGCATTTCACATTGGAACAGCTCATTCACCTTCCTTGTCTTCTCTCCGCCCTCCCTTTTAGGTAGGTTAAAGAGCTGCACCTGAGCCAGCCACTGATTGATTGATGCAGCACCACAGTCAAATAGTGGAGTGGAGTAGGGGGAACAGCAAACAGCCATTAAAGCAGCCCGCCCGCCACAATGGACCTACCTGTGTACACTAGATGGATGTGATGGAATGTACTGTCGTCCCTACATTTCCAAGAAGAAGTAAGAATTGCAGTTGCAACAAACCCTTGCTTGCCTACAAAGAGAGCAGCAATTTGGATTTGTTACTATGTTACCTGGAAGAATAACAAACTGTGCAAGGATGGAGGTTGTAGGAGCAAAGAGAAGTTGTCTGTAAAGTTGGTGGATGCCTATTTTCCATTTTGCAGTCCCTTGTCTCCCTCTTGTGGCCTCCTGGAGGCAAATAAATGTGCAAAAAAAAGACAGCCTGGCGGCCGGCTGTTGCAGTGTTGCCCTCTCAGGCAACACTGAGTGACTGACTGAGCCGCACCGTCTTATATAAAGTTCAGACGGAACTTTGCACGTGTCATAGTGGAGCCCTCAGGATTCCAGAGCCAGCTTTCTGACATCATAATGGGGCCTGCCTCAGAGATAGATAAAAGCCTGGGCCCAGGCAGTGTTGGTCAGTGCTGCTCAGCAGGCAGCACTGGACTGGACTGGACTGGATTACAGCTGATACAAGGTGTGAAGGAACAAGGGGTGGCTGTGGGCATGCACTTGCTGCCGCTGCCAGTGTTTATCTGCATGGCAGGAGGGCATTTGGGCGTTGCCAGGAAGGCGTTTTTATGTAGATTCCTCCTCTTTCAGCACTGCATTGTGGTGCAAGCAAAAGAAGCAAATCCTGTGTAGCTTCCTCTCCGGCCTTTATTCACCTCCCTCCCGCTTAGTAGCTGTAAATGTGTGTGAGCCTGCAGGGCCCCATGGAATTGCCTAGGAGTAGGCTGAATCAATCGCTGCAAGGGGTGAACAGCAGTATGGGACAGGCTCGGGCAAGGCAAGGGCCGCTCGGGTTATCGCTTCTCGGCCTTTTGGCTAAGATCAAGTGTAGTATCTGTTCTTATCAGTTTAATATCTGATACGTCCCCTATCTGGGGACCATATATTAAATGGATTTTTAGAACAGGGAGATGGAAATAGAGCTTGCTCTGTCCACTCCACGCATTGACCTGGTATTGCAGTATTTCCAGGACCGGTGCACCCTTCCCTTATGTGTTGACTAAAATCAGATTCCAAAAGTGCTATTTGTGTTTGCTATTGTTTTTGTCTTTCTGATGGGATCTCCCCTTTTAATCCCATTATTTCAACACCTGTTGGACAATGCATTTGTACAGTCATGTGTGATAATGAGCTCATTTATTAAATGCAATTAATTAATACATTGCCACCTCTTGTTGTGTGTGTGTGTGTGTGTGTGTGTGTGTGTGTGTGTCTTCTGTGTTTCTGTGTTTCCGGCATTTCACATTGGAACAGCTCATTCACCTTCCTTGTCTTCTCTCCGCCCTCCCTTTTAGGTAGGTTAAAGAGCTGCACCTGAGCCAGCCACTGATTGATTGATGCAGCACCACAGTCAAATAGTGGAGTGGAGTAGGGGGAACAGCAAACAGCCATTAAAGCAGCCCGCCCGCCACAATGGACCTACCTGTGTACACTAGATGGATGTGATGGAATGTACTGTCGTCCCTACATTTCCAAGAAGAAGTAAGAATTGCAGTTGCAACAAACCCTTGCTTGCCTACAAAGAGAGCAGCAATTTGGATTTGTTACTATGTTACCTGGAAGAATAACAAACTGTGCAAGGATGGAGGTTGTAGGAGCAAAGAGAAGTTGTCTGTAAAGTTGGTGGATGCCTATTTTCCATTTTGCAGTCCCTTGTCTCCCTCTTGTGGCCTCCTGGAGGCAAATAAATGTGCAAAAAAAAGACAGCCTGGCGGCCGGCTGTTGCAGTGTTGCCCTCTCAGGCAACACTGAGTGACTGACTGAGCCGCACCGTCTTATATAAAGTTCAGACGGAACTTTGCACGTGTCATAGTGGAGCCCTCAGGATTCCAGAGCCAGCTTTCTGACATCATAATGGGGCCTGCCTCAGAGATAGATAAAAGCCTGGGCCCAGGCAGTGTTGGTCAGTGCTGCTCAGCAGGCAGCACTGGACTGGACTGGACTGGATTACAGCTGATACAAGGTGTGAAGGAACAAGGGGTGGCTGTGGGCATGCACTTGCTGCCGCTGCCAGTGTTTATCTGCATGGCAGGAGGGCATTTGGGCGTTGCCAGGAAGGCGTTTTTATGTAGATTCCTCCTCTTTCAGCACTGCATTGTGGTGCAAGCAAAAGAAGCAAATCCTGTGTAGCTTCCTCTCCGGCCTTTATTCACCTCCCTCCCGCTTAGTAGCTGTAAATGTGTGTGAGCCTGCAGGGCCCCATGGAATTGCCTAGGAGTAGGCTGAATCAATCGCTGCAAGGGGTGAACAGCAGTATGGGACAGGCTCGGGCAAGGCAAGGGCCGCTCGGGTTATCGCTTCTCGGCCTTTTGGCTAAGATCAAGTGTAGTATCTGTTCTTATCAGTTTAATATCTGATACGTCCCCTATCTGGGGACCATATATTAAATGGATTTTTAGAACAGGGAGATGGAAATAGAGCTTGCTCTGTCCACTCCACGCATTGACCTGGTATTGCAGTATTTCCAGGACCGGTGCACCCTTCCCTTATGTGTTGACTAAAATCAGATTCCAAAAGTGCTATTTGTGTTTGCTATTGTTTTTGTCTTTCTGATGGGATCTCCCCTTTTAATCCCATTATTTCAACACCTGTTGGACAATGCATTTGTACAGTCATGTGTGATAATGAGCTCATTTATTAAATGCAATTAATTAATACATTGCCACCTCTTGTTGTGTGTGTGTGTGTGTGTGTGTGTGTGTGTGTGTGTCTTCTGTGTTTCTGTGTTTCCGGCATTTCACATTGGAACAGCTCATTCACCTTCCTTGTCTTCTCTCCGCCCTCCCTTTTAGGTAGGTTAAAGAGCTGCACCTGAGCCAGCCACTGATTGATTGATGCAGCACCACAGTCAAATAGTGGAGTGGAGTAGGGGGAACAGCAAACAGCCATTAAAGCAGCCCGCCCGCCACAATGGACCTACCTGTGTACACTAGATGGATGTGATGGAATGTACTGTCGTCCCTACATTTCCAAGAAGAAGTAAGAATTGCAGTTGCAACAAACCCTTGCTTGCCTACAAAGAGAGCAGCAATTTGGATTTGTTACTATGTTACCTGGAAGAATAACAAACTGTGCAAGGATGGAGGTTGTAGGAGCAAAGAGAAGTTGTCTGTAAAGTTGGTGGATGCCTATTTTCCATTTTGCAGTCCCTTGTCTCCCTCTTGTGGCCTCCTGGAGGCAAATAAATGTGCAAAAAAAAGACAGCCTGGCGGCCGGCTGTTGCAGTGTTGCCCTCTCAGGCAACACTGAGTGACTGACTGAGCCGCACCGTCTTATATAAAGTTCAGACGGAACTTTGCACGTGTCATAGTGGAGCCCTCAGGATTCCAGAGCCAGCTTTCTGACATCATAATGGGGCCTGCCTCAGAGATAGATAAAAGCCTGGGCCCAGGCAGTGTTGGTCAGTGCTGCTCAGCAGGCAGCACTGGACTGGACTGGACTGGATTACAGCTGATACAAGGTGTGAAGGAACAAGGGGTGGCTGTGGGCATGCACTTGCTGCCGCTGCCAGTGTTTATCTGCATGGCAGGAGGGCATTTGGGCGTTGCCAGGAAGGCGTTTTTATGTAGATTCCTCCTCTTTCAGCACTGCATTGTGGTGCAAGCAAAAGAAGCAAATCCTGTGTAGCTTCCTCTCCGGCCTTTATTCACCTCCCTCCCGCTTAGTAGCTGTAAATGTGTGTGAGCCTGCAGGGCCCCATGGAATTGCCTAGGAGTAGGCTGAATCAATCGCTGCAAGGGGTGAACAGCAGTATGGGACAGGCTCGGGCAAGGCAAGGGCCGCTCGGGTTATCGCTTCTCGGCCTTTTGGCTAAGATCAAGTGTAGTATCTGTTCTTATCAGTTTAATATCTGATACGTCCCCTATCTGGGGACCATATATTAAATGGATTTTTAGAACAGGGAGATGGAAATAGAGCTTGCTCTGTCCACTCCACGCATTGACCTGGTATTGCAGTATTTCCAGGACCGGTGCACCCTTCCCTTATGTGTTGACTAAAATCAGATTCCAAAAGTGCTATTTGTGTTTGCTATTGTTTTTGTCTTTCTGATGGGATCTCCCCTTTTAATCCCATTATTTCAACACCTGTTGGACAATGCATTTGTACAGTCATGTGTGATAATGAGCTCATTTATTAAATGCAATTAATTAATACATTGCCACCTCTTGTTGTGTGTGTGTGTGTGTGTGTGTGTGTGTGTGTGTCTTCTGTGTTTCTGTGTTTCCGGCATTTCACATTGGAACAGCTCATTCACCTTCCTTGTCTTCTCTCCGCCCTCCCTTTTAGGTAGGTTAAAGAGCTGCACCTGAGCCAGCCACTGATTGATTGATGCAGCACCACAGTCAAATAGTGGAGTGGAGTAGGGGGAACAGCAAACAGCCATTAAAGCAGCCCGCCCGCCACAATGGACCTACCTGTGTACACTAGATGGATGTGATGGAATGTACTGTCGTCCCTACATTTCCAAGAAGAAGTAAGAATTGCAGTTGCAACAAACCCTTGCTTGCCTACAAAGAGAGCAGCAATTTGGATTTGTTACTATGTTACCTGGAAGAATAACAAACTGTGCAAGGATGGAGGTTGTAGGAGCAAAGAGAAGTTGTCTGTAAAGTTGGTGGATGCCTATTTTCCATTTTGCAGTCCCTTGTCTCCCTCTTGTGGCCTCCTGGAGGCAAATAAATGTGCAAAAAAAAGACAGCCTGGCGGCCGGCTGTTGCAGTGTTGCCCTCTCAGGCAACACTGAGTGACTGACTGAGCCGCACCGTCTTATATAAAGTTCAGACGGAACTTTGCACGTGTCATAGTGGAGCCCTCAGGATTCCAGAGCCAGCTTTCTGACATCATAATGGGGCCTGCCTCAGAGATAGATAAAAGCCTGGGCCCAGGCAGTGTTGGTCAGTGCTGCTCAGCAGGCAGCACTGGACTGGACTGGACTGGATTACAGCTGATACAAGGTGTGAAGGAACAAGGGGTGGCTGTGGGCATGCACTTGCTGCCGCTGCCAGTGTTTATCTGCATGGCAGGAGGGCATTTGGGCGTTGCCAGGAAGGCGTTTTTATGTAGATTCCTCCTCTTTCAGCACTGCATTGTGGTGCAAGCAAAAGAAGCAAATCCTGTGTAGCTTCCTCTCCGGCCTTTATTCACCTCCCTCCCGCTTAGTAGCTGTAAATGTGTGTGAGCCTGCAGGGCCCCATGGAATTGCCTAGGAGTAGGCTGAATCAATCGCTGCAAGGGGTGAACAGCAGTATGGGACAGGCTCGGGCAAGGCAAGGGCCGCTCGGGTTATCGCTTCTCGGCCTTTTGGCTAAGATCAAGTGTAGTATCTGTTCTTATCAGTTTAATATCTGATACGTCCCCTATCTGGGGACCATATATTAAATGGATTTTTAGAACAGGGAGATGGAAATAGAGCTTGCTCTGTCCACTCCACGCATTGACCTGGTATTGCAGTATTTCCAGGACCGGTGCACCCTTCCCTTATGTGTTGACTAAAATCAGATTCCAAAAGTGCTATTTGTGTTTGCTATTGTTTTTGTCTTTCTGATGGGATCTCCCCTTTTAATCCCATTATTTCAACACCTGTTGGACAATGCATTTGTACAGTCATGTGTGATAATGAGCTCATTTATTAAATGCAATTAATTAATACATTGCCACCTCTTGTTGTGTGTGTGTGTGTGTGTGTGTGTGTGTGTGTGTGTCTTCTGTGTTTCTGTGTTTCCGGCATTTCACATTGGAACAGCTCATTCACCTTCCTTGTCTTCTCTCCGCCCTCCCTTTTAGGTAGGTTAAAGAGCTGCACCTGAGCCAGCCACTGATTGATTGATGCAGCACCACAGTCAAATAGTGGAGTGGAGTAGGGGGAACAGCAAACAGCCATTAAAGCAGCCCGCCCGCCACAATGGACCTACCTGTGTACACTAGATGGATGTGATGGAATGTACTGTCGTCCCTACATTTCCAAGAAGAAGTAAGAATTGCAGTTGCAACAAACCCTTGCTTGCCTACAAAGAGAGCAGCAATTTGGATTTGTTACTATGTTACCTGGAAGAATAACAAACTGTGCAAGGATGGAGGTTGTAGGAGCAAAGAGAAGTTGTCTGTAAAGTTGGTGGATGCCTATTTTCCATTTTGCAGTCCCTTGTCTCCCTCTTGTGGCCTCCTGGAGGCAAATAAATGTGCAAAAAAAAGACAGCCTGGCGGCCGGCTGTTGCAGTGTTGCCCTCTCAGGCAACACTGAGTGACTGACTGAGCCGCACCGTCTTATATAAAGTTCAGACGGAACTTTGCACGTGTCATAGTGGAGCCCTCAGGATTCCAGAGCCAGCTTTCTGACATCATAATGGGGCCTGCCTCAGAGATAGATAAAAGCCTGGGCCCAGGCAGTGTTGGTCAGTGCTGCTCAGCAGGCAGCACTGGACTGGACTGGACTGGATTACAGCTGATACAAGGTGTGAAGGAACAAGGGGTGGCTGTGGGCATGCACTTGCTGCCGCTGCCAGTGTTTATCTGCATGGCAGGAGGGCATTTGGGCGTTGCCAGGAAGGCGTTTTTATGTAGATTCCTCCTCTTTCAGCACTGCATTGTGGTGCAAGCAAAAGAAGCAAATCCTGTGTAGCTTCCTCTCCGGCCTTTATTCACCTCCCTCCCGCTTAGTAGCTGTAAATGTGTGTGAGCCTGCAGGGCCCCATGGAATTGCCTAGGAGTAGGCTGAATCAATCGCTGCAAGGGGTGAACAGCAGTATGGGACAGGCTCGGGCAAGGCAAGGGCCGCTCGGGTTATCGCTTCTCGGCCTTTTGGCTAAGATCAAGTGTAGTATCTGTTCTTATCAGTTTAATATCTGATACGTCCCCTATCTGGGGACCATATATTAAATGGATTTTTAGAACAGGGAGATGGAAATAGAGCTTGCTCTGTCCACTCCACGCATTGACCTGGTATTGCAGTATTTCCAGGACCGGTGCACCCTTCCCTTATGTGTTGACTAAAATCAGATTCCAAAAGTGCTATTTGTGTTTGCTATTGTTTTTGTCTTTCTGATGGGATCTCCCCTTTTAATCCCATTATTTCAACACCTGTTGGACAATGCATTTGTACAGTCATGTGTGATAATGAGCTCATTTATTAAATGCAATTAATTAATACATTGCCACCTCTTGTTGTGTGTGTGTGTGTGTGTGTGTGTGTGTGTGTGTGTCTTCTGTGTTTCTGTGTTTCCGGCATTTCACATTGGAACAGCTCATTCACCTTCCTTGTCTTCTCTCCGCCCTCCCTTTTAGGTAGGTTAAAGAGCTGCACCTGAGCCAGCCACTGATTGATTGATGCAGCACCACAGTCAAATAGTGGAGTGGAGTAGGGGGAACAGCAAACAGCCATTAAAGCAGCCCGCCCGCCACAATGGACCTACCTGTGTACACTAGATGGATGTGATGGAATGTACTGTCGTCCCTACATTTCCAAGAAGAAGTAAGAATTGCAGTTGCAACAAACCCTTGCTTGCCTACAAAGAGAGCAGCAATTTGGATTTGTTACTATGTTACCTGGAAGAATAACAAACTGTGCAAGGATGGAGGTTGTAGGAGCAAAGAGAAGTTGTCTGTAAAGTTGGTGGATGCCTATTTTCCATTTTGCAGTCCCTTGTCTCCCTCTTGTGGCCTCCTGGAGGCAAATAAATGTGCAAAAAAAAGACAGCCTGGCGGCCGGCTGTTGCAGTGTTGCCCTCTCAGGCAACACTGAGTGACTGACTGAGCCGCACCGTCTTATATAAAGTTCAGACGGAACTTTGCACGTGTCATAGTGGAGCCCTCAGGATTCCAGAGCCAGCTTTCTGACATCATAATGGGGCCTGCCTCAGAGATAGATAAAAGCCTGGGCCCAGGCAGTGTTGGTCAGTGCTGCTCAGCAGGCAGCACTGGACTGGACTGGACTGGATTACAGCTGATACAAGGTGTGAAGGAACAAGGGGTGGCTGTGGGCATGCACTTGCTGCCGCTGCCAGTGTTTATCTGCATGGCAGGAGGGCATTTGGGCGTTGCCAGGAAGGCGTTTTTATGTAGATTCCTCCTCTTTCAGCACTGCATTGTGGTGCAAGCAAAAGAAGCAAATCCTGTGTAGCTTCCTCTCCGGCCTTTATTCACCTCCCTCCCGCTTAGTAGCTGTAAATGTGTGTGAGCCTGCAGGGCCCCATGGAATTGCCTAGGAGTAGGCTGAATCAATCGCTGCAAGGGGTGAACAGCAGTATGGGACAGGCTCGGGCAAGGCAAGGGCCGCTCGGGTTATCGCTTCTCGGCCTTTTGGCTAAGATCAAGTGTAGTATCTGTTCTTATCAGTTTAATATCTGATACGTCCCCTATCTGGGGACCATATATTAAATGGATTTTTAGAACAGGGAGATGGAAATAGAGCTTGCTCTGTCCACTCCACGCATTGACCTGGTATTGCAGTATTTCCAGGACCGGTGCACCCTTCCCTTATGTGTTGACTAAAATCAGATTCCAAAAGTGCTATTTGTGTTTGCTATTGTTTTTGTCTTTCTGATGGGATCTCCCCTTTTAATCCCATTATTTCAACACCTGTTGGACAATGCATTTGTACAGTCATGTGTGATAATGAGCTCATTTATTAAATGCAATTAATTAATACATTGCCACCTCTTGTTGTGTGTGTGTGTGTGTGTGTGTGTGTGTGTGTGTGTCTTCTGTGTTTCTGTGTTTCCGGCATTTCACATTGGAACAGCTCATTCACCTTCCTTGTCTTCTCTCCGCCCTCCCTTTTAGGTAGGTTAAAGAGCTGCACCTGAGCCAGCCACTGATTGATTGATGCAGCACCACAGTCAAATAGTGGAGTGGAGTAGGGGGAACAGCAAACAGCCATTAAAGCAGCCCGCCCGCCACAATGGACCTACCTGTGTACACTAGATGGATGTGATGGAATGTACTGTCGTCCCTACATTTCCAAGAAGAAGTAAGAATTGCAGTTGCAACAAACCCTTGCTTGCCTACAAAGAGAGCAGCAATTTGGATTTGTTACTATGTTACCTGGAAGAATAACAAACTGTGCAAGGATGGAGGTTGTAGGAGCAAAGAGAAGTTGTCTGTAAAGTTGGTGGATGCCTATTTTCCATTTTGCAGTCCCTTGTCTCCCTCTTGTGGCCTCCTGGAGGCAAATAAATGTGCAAAAAAAAGACAGCCTGGCGGCCGGCTGTTGCAGTGTTGCCCTCTCAGGCAACACTGAGTGACTGACTGAGCCGCACCGTCTTATATAAAGTTCAGACGGAACTTTGCACGTGTCATAGTGGAGCCCTCAGGATTCCAGAGCCAGCTTTCTGACATCATAATGGGGCCTGCCTCAGAGATAGATAAAAGCCTGGGCCCAGGCAGTGTTGGTCAGTGCTGCTCAGCAGGCAGCACTGGACTGGACTGGACTGGATTACAGCTGATACAAGGTGTGAAGGAACAAGGGGTGGCTGTGGGCATGCACTTGCTGCCGCTGCCAGTGTTTATCTGCATGGCAGGAGGGCATTTGGGCGTTGCCAGGAAGGCGTTTTTATGTAGATTCCTCCTCTTTCAGCACTGCATTGTGGTGCAAGCAAAAGAAGCAAATCCTGTGTAGCTTCCTCTCCGGCCTTTATTCACCTCCCTCCCGCTTAGTAGCTGTAAATGTGTGTGAGCCTGCAGGGCCCCATGGAATTGCCTAGGAGTAGGCTGAATCAATCGCTGCAAGGGGTGAACAGCAGTATGGGACAGGCTCGGGCAAGGCAAGGGCCGCTCGGGTTATCGCTTCTCGGCCTTTTGGCTAAGATCAAGTGTAGTATCTGTTCTTATCAGTTTAATATCTGATACGTCCCCTATCTGGGGACCATATATTAAATGGATTTTTAGAACAGGGAGATGGAAATAGAGCTTGCTCTGTCCACTCCACGCATTGACCTGGTATTGCAGTATTTCCAGGACCGGTGCACCCTTCCCTTATGTGTTGACTAAAATCAGATTCCAAAAGTGCTATTTGTGTTTGCTATTGTTTTTGTCTTTCTGATGGGATCTCCCCTTTTAATCCCATTATTTCAACACCTGTTGGACAATGCATTTGTACAGTCATGTGTGATAATGAGCTCATTTATTAAATGCAATTAATTAATACATTGCCACCTCTTGTTGTGTGTGTGTGTGTGTGTGTGTGTGTGTGTGTGTGTCTTCTGTGTTTCTGTGTTTCCGGCATTTCACATTGGAACAGCTCATTCACCTTCCTTGTCTTCTCTCCGCCCTCCCTTTTAGGTAGGTTAAAGAGCTGCACCTGAGCCAGCCACTGATTGATTGATGCAGCACCACAGTCAAATAGTGGAGTGGAGTAGGGGGAACAGCAAACAGCCATTAAAGCAGCCCGCCCGCCACAATGGACCTACCTGTGTACACTAGATGGATGTGATGGAATGTACTGTCGTCCCTACATTTCCAAGAAGAAGTAAGAATTGCAGTTGCAACAAACCCTTGCTTGCCTACAAAGAGAGCAGCAATTTGGATTTGTTACTATGTTACCTGGAAGAATAACAAACTGTGCAAGGATGGAGGTTGTAGGAGCAAAGAGAAGTTGTCTGTAAAGTTGGTGGATGCCTATTTTCCATTTTGCAGTCCCTTGTCTCCCTCTTGTGGCCTCCTGGAGGCAAATAAATGTGCAAAAAAAAGACAGCCTGGCGGCCGGCTGTTGCAGTGTTGCCCTCTCAGGCAACACTGAGTGACTGACTGAGCCGCACCGTCTTATATAAAGTTCAGACGGAACTTTGCACGTGTCATAGTGGAGCCCTCAGGATTCCAGAGCCAGCTTTCTGACATCATAATGGGGCCTGCCTCAGAGATAGATAAAAGCCTGGGCCCAGGCAGTGTTGGTCAGTGCTGCTCAGCAGGCAGCACTGGACTGGACTGGACTGGATTACAGCTGATACAAGGTGTGAAGGAACAAGGGGTGGCTGTGGGCATGCACTTGCTGCCGCTGCCAGTGTTTATCTGCATGGCAGGAGGGCATTTGGGCGTTGCCAGGAAGGCGTTTTTATGTAGATTCCTCCTCTTTCAGCACTGCATTGTGGTGCAAGCAAAAGAAGCAAATCCTGTGTAGCTTCCTCTCCGGCCTTTATTCACCTCCCTCCCGCTTAGTAGCTGTAAATGTGTGTGAGCCTGCAGGGCCCCATGGAATTGCCTAGGAGTAGGCTGAATCAATCGCTGCAAGGGGTGAACAGCAGTATGGGACAGGCTCGGGCAAGGCAAGGGCCGCTCGGGTTATCGCTTCTCGGCCTTTTGGCTAAGATCAAGTGTAGTATCTGTTCTTATCAGTTTAATATCTGATACGTCCCCTATCTGGGGACCATATATTAAATGGATTTTTAGAACAGGGAGATGGAAATAGAGCTTGCTCTGTCCACTCCACGCATTGACCTGGTATTGCAGTATTTCCAGGACCGGTGCACCCTTCCCTTATGTGTTGACTAAAATCAGATTCCAAAAGTGCTATTTGTGTTTGCTATTGTTTTTGTCTTTCTGATGGGATCTCCCCTTTTAATCCCATTATTTCAACACCTGTTGGACAATGCATTTGTACAGTCATGTGTGATAATGAGCTCATTTATTAAATGCAATTAATTAATACATTGCCACCTCTTGTTGTGTGTGTGTGTGTGTGTGTGTGTGTGTGTGTGTGTCTTCTGTGTTTCTGTGTTTCCGGCATTTCACATTGGAACAGCTCATTCACCTTCCTTGTCTTCTCTCCGCCCTCCCTTTTAGGTAGGTTAAAGAGCTGCACCTGAGCCAGCCACTGATTGATTGATGCAGCACCACAGTCAAATAGTGGAGTGGAGTAGGGGGAACAGCAAACAGCCATTAAAGCAGCCCGCCCGCCACAATGGACCTACCTGTGTACACTAGATGGATGTGATGGAATGTACTGTCGTCCCTACATTTCCAAGAAGAAGTAAGAATTGCAGTTGCAACAAACCCTTGCTTGCCTACAAAGAGAGCAGCAATTTGGATTTGTTACTATGTTACCTGGAAGAATAACAAACTGTGCAAGGATGGAGGTTGTAGGAGCAAAGAGAAGTTGTCTGTAAAGTTGGTGGATGCCTATTTTCCATTTTGCAGTCCCTTGTCTCCCTCTTGTGGCCTCCTGGAGGCAAATAAATGTGCAAAAAAAAGACAGCCTGGCGGCCGGCTGTTGCAGTGTTGCCCTCTCAGGCAACACTGAGTGACTGACTGAGCCGCACCGTCTTATATAAAGTTCAGACGGAACTTTGCACGTGTCATAGTGGAGCCCTCAGGATTCCAGAGCCAGCTTTCTGACATCATAATGGGGCCTGCCTCAGAGATAGATAAAAGCCTGGGCCCAGGCAGTGTTGGTCAGTGCTGCTCAGCAGGCAGCACTGGACTGGACTGGACTGGATTACAGCTGATACAAGGTGTGAAGGAACAAGGGGTGGCTGTGGGCATGCACTTGCTGCCGCTGCCAGTGTTTATCTGCATGGCAGGAGGGCATTTGGGCGTTGCCAGGAAGGCGTTTTTATGTAGATTCCTCCTCTTTCAGCACTGCATTGTGGTGCAAGCAAAAGAAGCAAATCCTGTGTAGCTTCCTCTCCGGCCTTTATTCACCTCCCTCCCGCTTAGTAGCTGTAAATGTGTGTGAGCCTGCAGGGCCCCATGGAATTGCCTAGGAGTAGGCTGAATCAATCGCTGCAAGGGGTGAACAGCAGTATGGGACAGGCTCGGGCAAGGCAAGGGCCGCTCGGGTTATCGCTTCTCGGCCTTTTGGCTAAGATCAAGTGTAGTACTTTAGGGTATTGCCTTGTTTCTTGGTCAGGAGGTGCCCTGGTACCCTTTTCCTTGGCCTGGGGGGATCGTTTCTCTTAGGAGAGACTTCACCCCTCTGCTGCTATTGGGGAGGAGGATTAGTCCAGGGCAACGGGGAGCGATCACCTGCCTGGTACTTCGGTACTGAAGGTATTCTTTGGAGATTGCTGGAATTCGTTTGGAGCAGGATGGAGGAAATTCCCGAATATATGCGTACCAGGAATGCTGTCCGGTTTTTCGTGGAGGAATCTGAGCGACAAAGGAAGGATCTGGAGTTCATCACAAAGGTTCTTTTGTTGGATTTCTTTCAGCTGGAGAGATCATGCATTTTGGCGGTGATGGACTATCCGAGGAGAGGGTGCTTTGACGTTACCTTCGCCACAGAAGAAATTTATGCTGTCTTTTTAGAACGCTTGAAGGAAGGTAAAAGGGACCCAAGACTTGTGGGTGTGAAGGTAACACCACATTTTGTGCCAAACAAAAAGTTGGTGGTTGTAAAAATGTTTTCGCCTTACGTGGATGAAGAGGACATTAAGTTATTTCTCAATAAGTTTTGTGAGGAGGTGGTGGGAAAGGGGAAAGTGTTTAACCCTTTTGGATTTTGGACTGGGAAGTGGAAATTTCTTTGTAAATTTGTGAGAATTGGTGAATCTAGAAACCTATTGTTTCCTCCAGCGCGGTTCAAGATTGGAAGTGCGTGTGGAAATTTATTTTTTCTTGGAATGGATATGTTTTGTTTGAATTGTAAAGAGTATGGTCATGAGAGAGAAGCCTGTGAGAAAGTAATGTGTACAAAATGTCTGCAAGAGGGACATAAGTATAATGAATGTCAGAAAGGGAAAGTATGTAATATGTGTGGAGAGGAGGGGCACATATTCAAATCGTGCCCAAAGAAAAGCAAACGTGAGGTACAAGAGGAAAATAAGAAGATAGTCAAAAGAAAGGAAGCGGAAGTTAGTTTGGAAGAAGGCAAGCTTCATAAATTGGAAGGAAGTGGGCAAAGTGATGAGAAAAAAAGGAAAAAAGCAGAGAGAAAGAAAAAAAGTGTCATTTCAGAAGAGGAAAGAGCAGAAAGAGACAGGTTATTGGAAGAAGTAGAGCAGTTACGTAGTAAAATTAATTTTGAAAAAATGCGGAGGAGGGTGCGGCTCTGTGTAAGAGAAAATTTACCAGGGTTTCTTGAAAGGTATGGTGTGCCAACATGGTTAACGTGCATTGTAAACTGTGAGTGGGATGGTAATGATTTGCAGGAACATCTAGTGGATATGTTAGGAACTATTGCTGTTAAAAAAGGAATGTTTTTTTGATTTCTTAAGGAAAAAAAAGGAAAGAGGAAAACAAAAATTAATTGTACGTTTTCAGTTTTCATTGTGATGATCTAAGTCTTTTTTATTTTGAATTTTATGATTTTTAAGACGTGATCTGAATGAATTAAAAAAAAAAAAAAAAAAAAAAAATCTGTTCTTATCAGTTTAATATCTGATACGTCCCCTATCTGGGGACCATATATTAAATGGATTTTTAGAACAGGGAGATGGAAATAGAGCTTGCTCTGTCCACTCCACGCATTGACCTGGTATTGCAGTATTTCCAGGACCGGTGCACCCTTCCCTTATGTGTTGACTAAAATCAGATTCCAAAAGTGCTATTTGTGTTTGCTATTGTTTTTGTCTTTCTGATGGGATCTCCCCTTTTAATCCCATTATTTCAACACCTGTTGGACAATGCATTTGTACAGTCATGTGTGATAATGAGCTCATTTATTAAATGCAATTAATTAATACATTGCCACCTCTTGTTGTGTGTGTGTGTGTGTGTGTGTGTGTGTGTGTGTGTGTGTCTTCTGTGTTTCTGTGTTTCCGGCATTTCACATTGGAACAGCTCATTCACCTTCCTTGTCTTCTCTCCGCCCTCCCTTTTAGGTAGGTTAAAGAGCTGCACCTGAGCCAGCCACTGATTGATTGATGCAGCACCACAGTCAAATAGTGGAGTGGAGTAGGGGGAACAGCAAACAGCCATTAAAGCAGCCCGCCCGCCACAATGGACCTACCTGTGTACACTAGATGGATGTGATGGAATGTACTGTCGTCCCTACATTTCCAAGAAGAAGTAAGAATTGCAGTTGCAACAAACCCTTGCTTGCCTACAAAGAGAGCAGCAATTTGGATTTGTTACTATGTTACCTGGAAGAATAACAAACTGTGCAAGGATGGAGGTTGTAGGAGCAAAGAGAAGTTGTCTGTAAAGTTGGTGGATGCCTATTTTCCATTTTGCAGTCCCTTGTCTCCCTCTTGTGGCCTCCTGGAGGCAAATAAATGTGCAAAAAAAAGACAGCCTGGCGGCCGGCTGTTGCAGTGTTGCCCTCTCAGGCAACACTGAGTGACTGACTGAGCCGCACCGTCTTATATAAAGTTCAGACGGAACTTTGCACGTGTCATAGTGGAGCCCTCAGGATTCCAGAGCCAGCTTTCTGACATCATAATGGGGCCTGCCTCAGAGATAGATAAAAGCCTGGGCCCAGGCAGTGTTGGTCAGTGCTGCTCAGCAGGCAGCACTGGACTGGACTGGACTGGATTACAGCTGATACAAGGTGTGAAGGAACAAGGGGTGGCTGTGGGCATGCACTTGCTGCCGCTGCCAGTGTTTATCTGCATGGCAGGAGGGCATTTGGGCGTTGCCAGGAAGGCGTTTTTATGTAGATTCCTCCTCTTTCAGCACTGCATTGTGGTGCAAGCAAAAGAAGCAAATCCTGTGTAGCTTCCTCTCCGGCCTTTATTCACCTCCCTCCCGCTTAGTAGCTGTAAATGTGTGTGAGCCTGCAGGGCCCCATGGAATTGCCTAGGAGTAGGCTGAATCAATCGCTGCAAGGGGTGAACAGCAGTATGGGACAGGCTCGGGCAAGGCAAGGGCCGCTCGGGTTATCGCTTCTCGGCCTTTTGGCTAAGATCAAGTGTAGTATCTGTTCTTATCAGTTTAATATCTGATACGTCCCCTATCTGGGGACCATATATTAAATGGATTTTTAGAACAGGGAGATGGAAATAGAGCTTGCTCTGTCCACTCCACGCATTGACCTGGTATTGCAGTATTTCCAGGACCGGTGCACCCTTCCCTTATGTGTTGACTAAAATCAGATTCCAAAAGTGCTATTTGTGTTTGCTATTGTTTTTGTCTTTCTGATGGGATCTCCCCTTTTAATCCCATTATTTCAACACCTGTTGGACAATGCATTTGTACAGTCATGTGTGATAATGAGCTCATTTATTAAATGCAATTAATTAATACATTGCCACCTCTTGTTGTGTGTGTGTGTGTGTGTGTGTGTGTGTGTGTGTGTCTTCTGTGTTTCTGTGTTTCCGGCATTTCACATTGGAACAGCTCATTCACCTTCCTTGTCTTCTCTCCGCCCTCCCTTTTAGGTAGGTTAAAGAGCTGCACCTGAGCCAGCCACTGATTGATTGATGCAGCACCACAGTCAAATAGTGGAGTGGAGTAGGGGGAACAGCAAACAGCCATTAAAGCAGCCCGCCCGCCACAATGGACCTACCTGTGTACACTAGATGGATGTGATGGAATGTACTGTCGTCCCTACATTTCCAAGAAGAAGTAAGAATTGCAGTTGCAACAAACCCTTGCTTGCCTACAAAGAGAGCAGCAATTTGGATTTGTTACTATGTTACCTGGAAGAATAACAAACTGTGCAAGGATGGAGGTTGTAGGAGCAAAGAGAAGTTGTCTGTAAAGTTGGTGGATGCCTATTTTCCATTTTGCAGTCCCTTGTCTCCCTCTTGTGGCCTCCTGGAGGCAAATAAATGTGCAAAAAAAAGACAGCCTGGCGGCCGGCTGTTGCAGTGTTGCCCTCTCAGGCAACACTGAGTGACTGACTGAGCCGCACCGTCTTATATAAAGTTCAGACGGAACTTTGCACGTGTCATAGTGGAGCCCTCAGGATTCCAGAGCCAGCTTTCTGACATCATAATGGGGCCTGCCTCAGAGATAGATAAAAGCCTGGGCCCAGGCAGTGTTGGTCAGTGCTGCTCAGCAGGCAGCACTGGACTGGACTGGACTGGATTACAGCTGATACAAGGTGTGAAGGAACAAGGGGTGGCTGTGGGCATGCACTTGCTGCCGCTGCCAGTGTTTATCTGCATGGCAGGAGGGCATTTGGGCGTTGCCAGGAAGGCGTTTTTATGTAGATTCCTCCTCTTTCAGCACTGCATTGTGGTGCAAGCAAAAGAAGCAAATCCTGTGTAGCTTCCTCTCCGGCCTTTATTCACCTCCCTCCCGCTTAGTAGCTGTAAATGTGTGTGAGCCTGCAGGGCCCCATGGAATTGCCTAGGAGTAGGCTGAATCAATCGCTGCAAGGGGTGAACAGCAGTATGGGACAGGCTCGGGCAAGGCAAGGGCCGCTCGGGTTATCGCTTCTCGGCCTTTTGGCTAAGATCAAGTGTAGTATCTGTTCTTATCAGTTTAATATCTGATACGTCCCCTATCTGGGGACCATATATTAAATGGATTTTTAGAACAGGGAGATGGAAATAGAGCTTGCTCTGTCCACTCCACGCATTGACCTGGTATTGCAGTATTTCCAGGACCGGTGCACCCTTCCCTTATGTGTTGACTAAAATCAGATTCCAAAAGTGCTATTTGTGTTTGGTTTGCTATTGTTTTTGTCTTTCTGATGGGATCTCCCCTTTTAATCCCATTATTTCAACACCTGTTGGACAATGCATTTGTACAGTCATGTGTGATAATGAGCTCATTTATTAAATGCAATTAATTAATACATTGCCACCTCTTGTTGTGTGTGTGTGTGTGTGTGTGTGTGTGTGTGTGTGTCTTCTGTGTTTCTGTGTTTCCGGCATTTCACATTGGAACAGCTCATTCACCTTCCTTGTCTTCTCTCCGCCCTCCCTTTTAGGTAGGTTAAAGAGCTGCACCTGAGCCAGCCACTGATTGATTGATGCAGCACCACAGTCAAATAGTGGAGTGGAGTAGGGGGAACAGCAAACAGCCATTAAAGCAGCCCGCCCGCCACAATGGACCTACCTGTGTACACTAGATGGATGTGATGGAATGTACTGTCGTCCCTACATTTCCAAGAAGAAGTAAGAATTGCAGTTGCAACAAACCCTTGCTTGCCTACAAAGAGAGCAGCAATTTGGATTTGTTACTATGTTACCTGGAAGAATAACAAACTGTGCAAGGATGGAGGTTGTAGGAGCAAAGAGAAGTTGTCTGTAAAGTTGGTGGATGCCTATTTTCCATTTTGCAGTCCCTTGTCTCCCTCTTGTGGCCTCCTGGAGGCAAATAAATGTGCAAAAAAAAGACAGCCTGGCGGCCGGCTGTTGCAGTGTTGCCCTCTCAGGCAACACTGAGTGACTGACTGAGCCGCACCGTCTTATATAAAGTTCAGACGGAACTTTGCACGTGTCATAGTGGAGCCCTCAGGATTCCAGAGCCAGCTTTCTGACATCATAATGGGGCCTGCCTCAGAGATAGATAAAAGCCTGGGCCCAGGCAGTGTTGGTCAGTGCTGCTCAGCAGGCAGCACTGGACTGGACTGGACTGGATTACAGCTGATACAAGGTGTGAAGGAACAAGGGGTGGCTGTGGGCATGCACTTGCTGCCGCTGCCAGTGTTTATCTGCATGGCAGGAGGGCATTTGGGCGTTGCCAGGAAGGCGTTTTTATGTAGATTCCTCCTCTTTCAGCACTGCATTGTGGTGCAAGCAAAAGAAGCAAATCCTGTGTAGCTTCCTCTCCGGCCTTTATTCACCTCCCTCCCGCTTAGTAGCTGTAAATGTGTGTGAGCCTGCAGGGCCCCATGGAATTGCCTAGGAGTAGGCTGAATCAATCGCTGCAAGGGGTGAACAGCAGTATGGGACAGGCTCGGGCAAGGCAAGGGCCGCTCGGGTTATCGCTTCTCGGCCTTTTGGCTAAGATCAAGTGTAGTATCTGTTCTTATCAGTTTAATATCTGATACGTCCCCTATCTGGGGACCATATATTAAATGGATTTTTAGAACAGGGAGATGGAAATAGAGCTTGCTCTGTCCACTCCACGCATTGACCTGGTATTGCAGTATTTCCAGGACCGGTGCACCCTTCCCTTATGTGTTGACTAAAATCAGATTCCAAAAGTGCTATTTGTGTTTGCTATTGTTTTTGTCTTTCTGATGGGATCTCCCCTTTTAATCCCATTATTTCAACACCTGTTGGACAATGCATTTGTACAGTCATGTGTGATAATGAGCTCATTTATTAAATGCAATTAATTAATACATTGCCACCTCTTGTTGTGTGTGTGTGTGTGTGTGTGTGTGTGTGTGTGTGTCTTCTGTGTTTCTGTGTTTCCGGCATTTCACATTGGAACAGCTCATTCACCTTCCTTGTCTTCTCTCCGCCCTCCCTTTTAGGTAGGTTAAAGAGCTGCACCTGAGCCAGCCACTGATTGATTGATGCAGCACCACAGTCAAATAGTGGAGTGGAGTAGGGGGAACAGCAAACAGCCATTAAAGCAGCCCGCCCGCCACAATGGACCTACCTGTGTACACTAGATGGATGTGATGGAATGTACTGTCGTCCCTACATTTCCAAGAAGAAGTAAGAATTGCAGTTGCAACAAACCCTTGCTTGCCTACAAAGAGAGCAGCAATTTGGATTTGTTACTATGTTACCTGGAAGAATAACAAACTGTGCAAGGATGGAGGTTGTAGGAGCAAAGAGAAGTTGTCTGTAAAGTTGGTGGATGCCTATTTTCCATTTTGCAGTCCCTTGTCTCCCTCTTGTGGCCTCCTGGAGGCAAATAAATGTGCAAAAAAAAGACAGCCTGGCGGCCGGCTGTTGCAGTGTTGCCCTCTCAGGCAACACTGAGTGACTGACTGAGCCGCACCGTCTTATATAAAGTTCAGACGGAACTTTGCACGTGTCATAGTGGAGCCCTCAGGATTCCAGAGCCAGCTTTCTGACATCATAATGGGGCCTGCCTCAGAGATAGATAAAAGCCTGGGCCCAGGCAGTGTTGGTCAGTGCTGCTCAGCAGGCAGCACTGGACTGGACTGGACTGGATTACAGCTGATACAAGGTGTGAAGGAACAAGGGGTGGCTGTGGGCATGCACTTGCTGCCGCTGCCAGTGTTTATCTGCATGGCAGGAGGGCATTTGGGCGTTGCCAGGAAGGCGTTTTTATGTAGATTCCTCCTCTTTCAGCACTGCATTGTGGTGCAAGCAAAAGAAGCAAATCCTGTGTAGCTTCCTCTCCGGCCTTTATTCACCTCCCTCCCGCTTAGTAGCTGTAAATGTGTGTGAGCCTGCAGGGCCCCATGGAATTGCCTAGGAGTAGGCTGAATCAATCGCTGCAAGGGGTGAACAGCAGTATGGGACAGGCTCGGGCAAGGCAAGGGCCGCTCGGGTTATCGCTTCTCGGCCTTTTGGCTAAGATCAAGTGTAGTATCTGTTCTTATCAGTTTAATATCTGATACGTCCCCTATCTGGGGACCATATATTAAATGGATTTTTAGAACAGGGAGATGGAAATAGAGCTTGCTCTGTCCACTCCACGCATTGACCTGGTATTGCAGTATTTCCAGGACCGGTGCCCCTTCCCTTATGTGTTGACTAAAATCAGATTCCAAAAGTGCTATTTGTGTTTGCTATTGTTTTTGTCTTTCTGATGGGATCTCCCCTTTTAATCCCATTATTTCAACACCTGTTGGACAATGCATTTGTACAGTCATGTGTGATAATGAGCTCATTTATTAAATGCAATTAATTAATACATTGCCACCTCTTGTGTGTGTGTGTGTGTGTGTGTGTGTGTGTGTGTGTGTGTCTTCTGTGTTTCTGTGTTTCCGGCATTTCACATTGGAACAGCTCATTCACCTTCCTTGTCTTCTCTCCGCCCTCCCTTTTAGGTAGGTTAAAGAGCTGCACCTGAGCCAGCCACTGATTGATTGATGCAGCACCACAGTCAAATAGTGGAGTGGAGTAGGGGGAACAGCAAACAGCCATTAAAGCAGCCCGCCCGCCACAATGGACCTACCTGTGTACACTAGATGGATGTGATGGAATGTACTGTCGTCCCTACATTTCCAAGAAGAAGTAAGAATTGCAGTTGCAACAAACCCTTGCTTGCCTACAAAGAGAGCAGCAATTTGGATTTGTTACTATGTTACCTGGAAGAATAACAAACTGTGCAAGGATGGAGGTTGTAGGAGCAAAGAGAAGTTGTCTGTAAAGTTGGTGGATGCCTATTTTCCATTTTGCAGTCCCTTGTCTCCCTCTTGTGGCCTCCTGGAGGCAAATAAATGTGCAAAAAAAAGACAGCCTGGCGGCCGGCTGTTGCAGTGTTGCCCTCTCAGGCAACACTGAGTGACTGACTGAGCCGCACCGTCTTATATAAAGTTCAGACGGAACTTTGCACGTGTCATAGTGGAGCCCTCAGGATTCCAGAGCCAGCTTTCTGACATCATAATGGGGCCTGCCTCAGAGATAGATAAAAGCCTGGGCCCAGGCAGTGTTGGTCAGTGCTGCTCAGCAGGCAGCACTGGACTGGACTGGACTGGATTACAGCTGATACAAGGTGTGAAGGAACAAGGGGTGGCTGTGGGCATGCACTTGCTGCCGCTGCCAGTGTTTATCTGCATGGCAGGAGGGCATTTGGGCGTTGCCAGGAAGGCGTTTTTATGTAGATTCCTCCTCTTTCAGCACTGCATTGTGGTGCAAGCAAAAGAAGCAAATCCTGTGTAGCTTCCTCTCCGGCCTTTATTCACCTCCCTCCCGCTTAGTAGCTGTAAATGTGTGTGAGCCTGCAGGGCCCCATGGAATTGCCTAGGAGTAGGCTGAATCAATCGCTGCAAGGGGTGAACAGCAGTATGGGACAGGCTCGGGCAAGGCAAGGGCCGCTCGGGTTATCGCTTCTCGGCCTTTTGGCTAAGATCAAGTGTAGTATCTGTTCTTATCAGTTTAATATCTGATACGTCCCCTATCTGGGGACCATATATTAAATGGATTTTTAGAACAGGGAGATGGAAATAGAGCTTGCTCTGTCCACTCCACGCATTGACCTGGTATTGCAGTATTTCCAGGACCGGTGCACCCTTCCCTTATGTGTTGACTAAAATCAGATTCCAAAAGTGCTATTTGTGTTTGCTATTGTTTTTGTCTTTCTGATGGGATCTCCCCTTTTAATCCCATTATTTCAACACCTGTTGGACAATGCATTTGTACAGTCATGTGTGATAATGAGCTCATTTATTAAATGCAATTAATTAATACATTGCCACCTCTTGTGTGTGTGTGTGTGTGTGTGTGTGTGTGTGTGTGTGTGTCTTCTGTGTTTCTGTGTTTCCGGCATTTCACATTGGAACAGCTCATTCACCTTCCTTGTCTTCTCTCCGCCCTCCCTTTTAGGTAGGTTAAAGAGCTGCACCTGAGCCAGCCACTGATTGATTGATGCAGCACCACAGTCAAATAGTGGAGTGGAGTAGGGGGAACAGCAAACAGCCATTAAAGCAGCCCGCCCGCCACAATGGACCTACCTGTGTACACTAGATGGATGTGATGGAATGTACTGTCGTCCCTACATTTCCAAGAAGAAGTAAGAATTGCAGTTGCAACAAACCCTTGCTTGCCTACAAAGAGAGCAGCAATTTGGATTTGTTACTATGTTACCTGGAAGAATAACAAACTGTGCAAGGATGGAGGTTGTAGGAGCAAAGAGAAGTTGTCTGTAAAGTTGGTGGATGCCTATTTTCCATTTTGCAGTCCCTTGTCTCCCTCTTGTGGCCTCCTGGAGGCAAATAAATGTGCAAAAAAAAGACAGCCTGGCGGCCGGCTGTTGCAGTGTTGCCCTCTCAGGCAACACTGAGTGACTGACTGAGCCGCACCGTCTTATATAAAGTTCAGACGGAACTTTGCACGTGTCATAGTGGAGCCCTCAGGATTCCAGAGCCAGCTTTCTGACATCATAATGGGGCCTGCCTCAGAGATAGATAAAAGCCTGGGCCCAGGCAGTGTTGGTCAGTGCTGCTCAGCAGGCAGCACTGGACTGGACTGGACTGGATTACAGCTGATACAAGGTGTGAAGGAACAAGGGGTGGCTGTGGGCATGCACTTGCTGCCGCTGCCAGTGTTTATCTGCATGGCAGGAGGGCATTTGGGCGTTGCCAGGAAGGCGTTTTTATGTAGATTCCTCCTCTTTCAGCACTGCATTGTGGTGCAAGCAAAAGAAGCAAATCCTGTGTAGCTTCCTCTCCGGCCTTTATTCACCTCCCTCCCGCTTAGTAGCTGTAAATGTGTGTGAGCCTGCAGGGCCCCATGGAATTGCCTAGGAGTAGGCTGAATCAATCGCTGCAAGGGGTGAACAGCAGTATGGGACAGGCTCGGGCAAGGCAAGGGCCGCTCGGGTTATCGCTTCTCGGCCTTTTGGCTAAGATCAAGTGTAGTATCTGTTCTTATCAGTTTAATATCTGATACGTCCCCTATCTGGGGACCATATATTAAATGGATTTTTAGAACAGGGAGATGGAAATAGAGCTTGCTCTGTCCACTCCACGCATTGACCTGGTATTGCAGTATTTCCAGGACCGGTGCACCCTTCCCTTATGTGTTGACTAAAATCAGATTCCAAAAGTGCTATTTGTGTTTGCTATTGTTTTTGTCTTTCTGATGGGATCTCCCCTTTTAATCCCATTATTTCAACACCTGTTGGACAATGCATTTGTACAGTCATGTGTGATAATGAGCTCATTTATTAAATGCAATTAATTAATACATTGCCACCTCTTGTGTGTGTGTGTGTGTGTGTGTGTGTGTGTGTGTGTGTGTCTTCTGTGTTTCTGTGTTTCCGGCATTTCACATTGGAACAGCTCATTCACCTTCCTTGTCTTCTCTCCGCCCTCCCTTTTAGGTAGGTTAAAGAGCTGCACCTGAGCCAGCCACTGATTGATTGATGCAGCACCACAGTCAAATAGTGGAGTGGAGTAGGGGGAACAGCAAACAGCCATTAAAGCAGCCCGCCCGCCACAATGGACCTACCTGTGTACACTAGATGGATGTGATGGAATGTACTGTCGTCCCTACATTTCCAAGAAGAAGTAAGAATTGCAGTTGCAACAAACCCTTGCTTGCCTACAAAGAGAGCAGCAATTTGGATTTGTTACTATGTTACCTGGAAGAATAACAAACTGTGCAAGGATGGAGGTTGTAGGAGCAAAGAGAAGTTGTCTGTAAAGTTGGTGGATGCCTATTTTCCATTTTGCAGTCCCTTGTCTCCCTCTTGTGGCCTCCTGGAGGCAAATAAATGTGCAAAAAAAAGACAGCCTGGCGGCCGGCTGTTGCAGTGTTGCCCTCTCAGGCAACACTGAGTGACTGACTGAGCCGCACCGTCTTATATAAAGTTCAGACGGAACTTTGCACGTGTCATAGTGGAGCCCTCAGGATTCCAGAGCCAGCTTTCTGACATCATAATGGGGCCTGCCTCAGAGATAGATAAAAGCCTGGGCCCAGGCAGTGTTGGTCAGTGCTGCTCAGCAGGCAGCACTGGACTGGACTGGACTGGATTACAGCTGATACAAGGTGTGAAGGAACAAGGGGTGGCTGTGGGCATGCACTTGCTGCCGCTGCCAGTGTTTATCTGCATGGCAGGAGGGCATTTGGGCGTTGCCAGGAAGGCGTTTTTATGTAGATTCCTCCTCTTTCAGCACTGCATTGTGGTGCAAGCAAAAGAAGCAAATCCTGTGTAGCTTCCTCTCCGGCCTTTATTCACCTCCCTCCCGCTTAGTAGCTGTAAATGTGTGTGAGCCTGCAGGGCCCCATGGAATTGCCTAGGAGTAGGCTGAATCAATCGCTGCAAGGGGTGAACAGCAGTATGGGACAGGCTCGGGCAAGGCAAGGGCCGCTCGGGTTATCGCTTCTCGGCCTTTTGGCTAAGATCAAGTGTAGTATCTGTTCTTATCAGTTTAATATCTGATACGTCCCCTATCTGGGGACCATATATTAAATGGATTTTTAGAACAGGGAGATGGAAATAGAGCTTGCTCTGTCCACTCCACGCATTGACCTGGTATTGCAGTATTTCCAGGACCGGTGCACCCTTCCCTTATGTGTTGACTAAAATCAGATTCCAAAAGTGCTATTTGTGTTTGCTATTGTTTTTGTCTTTCTGATGGGATCTCCCCTTTTAATCCCATTATTTCAACACCTGTTGGACAATGCATTTGTACAGTCATGTGTGATAATGAGCTCATTTATTAAATGCAATTAATTAATACATTGCCACCTCTTGTTGTGTGTGTGTGTGTGTGTGTGTGTGTGTGTGTGTGTGTCTTCTGTGTTTCTGTGTTTCCGGCATTTCACATTGGAACAGCTCATTCACCTTCCTTGTCTTCTCTCCGCCCTCCCTTTTAGGTAGGTTAAAGAGCTGCACCTGAGCCAGCCACTGATTGATTGATGCAGCACCACAGTCAAATAGTGGAGTGGAGTAGGGGGAACAGCAAACAGCCATTAAAGCAGCCCGCCCGCCACAATGGACCTACCTGTGTACACTAGATGGATGTGATGGAATGTACTGTCGTCCCTACATTTCCAAGAAGAAGTAAGAATTGCAGTTGCAACAAACCCTTGCTTGCCTACAAAGAGAGCAGCAATTTGGATTTGTTACTATGTTACCTGGAAGAATAACAAACTGTGCAAGGATGGAGGTTGTAGGAGCAAAGAGAAGTTGTCTGTAAAGTTGGTGGATGCCTATTTTCCATTTTGCAGTCCCTTGTCTCCCTCTTGTGGCCTCCTGGAGGCAAATAAATGTGCAAAAAAAAGACAGCCTGGCGGCCGGCTGTTGCAGTGTTGCCCTCTCAGGCAACACTGAGTGACTGACTGAGCCGCACCGTCTTATATAAAGTTCAGACGGAACTTTGCACGTGTCATAGTGGAGCCCTCAGGATTCCAGAGCCAGCTTTCTGACATCATAATGGGGCCTGCCTCAGAGATAGATAAAAGCCTGGGCCCAGGCAGTGTTGGTCAGTGCTGCTCAGCAGGCAGCACTGGACTGGACTGGACTGGATTACAGCTGATACAAGGTGTGAAGGAACAAGGGGTGGCTGTGGGCATGCACTTGCTGCCGCTGCCAGTGTTTATCTGCATGGCAGGAGGGCATTTGGGCGTTGCCAGGAAGGCGTTTTTATGTAGATTCCTCCTCTTTCAGCACTGCATTGTGGTGCAAGCAAAAGAAGCAAATCCTGTGTAGCTTCCTCTCCGGCCTTTATTCACCTCCCTCCCGCTTAGTAGCTGTAAATGTGTGTGAGCCTGCAGGGCCCCATGGAATTGCCTAGGAGTAGGCTGAATCAATCGCTGCAAGGGGTGAACAGCAGTATGGGACAGGCTCGGGCAAGGCAAGGGCCGCTCGGGTTATCGCTTCTCGGCCTTTTGGCTAAGATCAAGTGTAGTATCTGTTCTTATCAGTTTAATATCTGATACGTCCCCTATCTGGGGACCATATATTAAATGGATTTTTAGAACAGGGAGATGGAAATAGAGCTTGCTCTGTCCACTCCACGCATTGACCTGGTATTGCAGTATTTCCAGGACCGGTGCACCCTTCCCTTATGTGTTGACTAAAATCAGATTCCAAAAGTGCTATTTGTGTTTGCTATTGTTTTTGTCTTTCTGATGGGATCTCCCCTTTTAATCCCATTATTTCAACACCTGTTGGACAATGCATTTGTACAGTCATGTGTGATAATGAGCTCATTTATTAAATGCAATTAATTAATACATTGCCACCTCTTGTTGTGTGTGTGTGTGTGTGTGTGTGTGTGTGTGTGTGTGTGTCTTCTGTGTTTCTGTGTTTCCGGCATTTCACATTGGAACAGCTCATTCACCTTCCTTGTCTTCTCTCCGCCCTCCCTTTTAGGTAGGTTAAAGAGCTGCACCTGAGCCAGCCACTGATTGATTGATGCAGCACCACAGTCAAATAGTGGAGTGGAGTAGGGGGAACAGCAAACAGCCATTAAAGCAGCCCGCCCGCCACAATGGACCTACCTGTGTACACTAGATGGATGTGATGGAATGTACTGTCGTCCCTACATTTCCAAGAAGAAGTAAGAATTGCAGTTGCAACAAACCCTTGCTTGCCTACAAAGAGAGCAGCAATTTGGATTTGTTACTATGTTACCTGGAAGAATAACAAACTGTGCAAGGATGGAGGTTGTAGGAGCAAAGAGAAGTTGTCTGTAAAGTTGGTGGATGCCTATTTTCCATTTTGCAGTCCCTTGTCTCCCTCTTGTGGCCTCCTGGAGGCAAATAAATGTGCAAAAAAAAGACAGCCTGGCGGCCGGCTGTTGCAGTGTTGCCCTCTCAGGCAACACTGAGTGACTGACTGAGCCGCACCGTCTTATATAAAGTTCAGACGGAACTTTGCACGTGTCATAGTGGAGCCCTCAGGATTCCAGAGCCAGCTTTCTGACATCATAATGGGGCCTGCCTCAGAGATAGATAAAAGCCTGGGCCCAGGCAGTGTTGGTCAGTGCTGCTCAGCAGGCAGCACTGGACTGGACTGGACTGGATTACAGCTGATACAAGGTGTGAAGGAACAAGGGGTGGCTGTGGGCATGCACTTGCTGCCGCTGCCAGTGTTTATCTGCATGGCAGGAGGGCATTTGGGCGTTGCCAGGAAGGCGTTTTTATGTAGATTCCTCCTCTTTCAGCACTGCATTGTGGTGCAAGCAAAAGAAGCAAATCCTGTGTAGCTTCCTCTCCGGCCTTTATTCACCTCCCTCCCGCTTAGTAGCTGTAAATGTGTGTGAGCCTGCAGGGCCCCATGGAATTGCCTAGGAGTAGGCTGAATCAATCGCTGCAAGGGGTGAACAGCAGTATGGGACAGGCTCGGGCAAGGCAAGGGCCGCTCGGGTTATCGCTTCTCGGCCTTTTGGCTAAGATCAAGTGTAGTATCTGTTCTTATCAGTTTAATATCTGATACGTCCCCTATCTGGGGACCATATATTAAATGGATTTTTAGAACAGGGAGATGGAAATAGAGCTTGCTCTGTCCACTCCACGCATTGACCTGGTATTGCAGTATTTCCAGGACCGGTGCACCCTTCCCTTATGTGTTGACTAAAATCAGATTCCAAAAGTGCTATTTGTGTTTGCTATTGTTTTTGTCTTTCTGATGGGATCTCCCCTTTTAATCCCATTATTTCAACACCTGTTGGACAATGCATTTGTACAGTCATGTGTGATAATGAGCTCATTTATTAAATGCAATTAATTAATACATTGCCACCTCTTGTTGTGTGTGTGTGTGTGTGTGTGTGTGTGTGTGTGTGTGTCTTCTGTGTTTCTGTGTTTCCGGCATTTCACATTGGAACAGCTCATTCACCTTCCTTGTCTTCTCTCCGCCCTCCCTTTTAGGTAGGTTAAAGAGCTGCACCTGAGCCAGCCACTGATTGATTGATGCAGCACCACAGTCAAATAGTGGAGTGGAGTAGGGGGAACAGCAAACAGCCATTAAAGCAGCCCGCCCGCCACAATGGACCTACCTGTGTACACTAGATGGATGTGATGGAATGTACTGTCGTCCCTACATTTCCAAGAAGAAGTAAGAATTGCAGTTGCAACAAACCCTTGCTTGCCTACAAAGAGAGCAGCAATTTGGATTTGTTACTATGTTACCTGGAAGAATAACAAACTGTGCAAGGATGGAGGTTGTAGGAGCAAAGAGAAGTTGTCTGTAAAGTTGGTGGATGCCTATTTTCCATTTTGCAGTCCCTTGTCTCCCTCTTGTGGCCTCCTGGAGGCAAATAAATGTGCAAAAAAAAGACAGCCTGGCGGCCGGCTGTTGCAGTGTTGCCCTCTCAGGCAACACTGAGTGACTGACTGAGCCGCACCGTCTTATATAAAGTTCAGACGGAACTTTGCACGTGTCATAGTGGAGCCCTCAGGATTCCAGAGCCAGCTTTCTGACATCATAATGGGGCCTGCCTCAGAGATAGATAAAAGCCTGGGCCCAGGCAGTGTTGGTCAGTGCTGCTCAGCAGGCAGCACTGGACTGGACTGGACTGGATTACAGCTGATACAAGGTGTGAAGGAACAAGGGGTGGCTGTGGGCATGCACTTGCTGCCGCTGCCAGTGTTTATCTGCATGGCAGGAGGGCATTTGGGCGTTGCCAGGAAGGCGTTTTTATGTAGATTCCTCCTCTTTCAGCACTGCATTGTGGTGCAAGCAAAAGAAGCAAATCCTGTGTAGCTTCCTCTCCGGCCTTTATTCACCTCCCTCCCGCTTAGTAGCTGTAAATGTGTGTGAGCCTGCAGGGCCCCATGGAATTGCCTAGGAGTAGGCTGAATCAATCGCTGCAAGGGGTGAACAGCAGTATGGGACAGGCTCGGGCAAGGCAAGGGCCGCTCGGGTTATCGCTTCTCGGCCTTTTGGCTAAGATCAAGTGTAGTATCTGTTCTTATCAGTTTAATATCTGATACGTCCCCTATCTGGGGACCATATATTAAATGGATTTTTAGAACAGGGAGATGGAAATAGAGCTTGCTCTGTCCACTCCACGCATTGACCTGGTATTGCAGTATTTCCAGGACCGGTGCACCCTTCCCTTATGTGTTGACTAAAATCAGATTCCAAAAGTGCTATTTGTGTTTGCTATTGTTTTTGTCTTTCTGATGGGATCTCCCCTTTTAATCCCATTATTTCAACACCTGTTGGACAATGCATTTGTACAGTCATGTGTGATAATGAGCTCATTTATTAAATGCAATTAATTAATACATTGCCACCTCTTGTTGTGTGTGTGTGTGTGTGTGTGTGTGTGTGTGTGTGTGTCTTCTGTGTTTCTGTGTTTCCGGCATTTCACATTGGAACAGCTCATTCACCTTCCTTGTCTTCTCTCCGCCCTCCCTTTTAGGTAGGTTAAAGAGCTGCACCTGAGCCAGCCACTGATTGATTGATGCAGCACCACAGTCAAATAGTGGAGTGGAGTAGGGGGAACAGCAAACAGCCATTAAAGCAGCCCGCCCGCCACAATGGACCTACCTGTGTACACTAGATGGATGTGATGGAATGTACTGTCGTCCCTACATTTCCAAGAAGAAGTAAGAATTGCAGTTGCAACAAACCCTTGCTTGCCTACAAAGAGAGCAGCAATTTGGATTTGTTACTATGTTACCTGGAAGAATAACAAACTGTGCAAGGATGGAGGTTGTAGGAGCAAAGAGAAGTTGTCTGTAAAGTTGGTGGATGCCTATTTTCCATTTTGCAGTCCCTTGTCTCCCTCTTGTGGCCTCCTGGAGGCAAATAAATGTGCAAAAAAAAGACAGCCTGGCGGCCGGCTGTTGCAGTGTTGCCCTCTCAGGCAACACTGAGTGACTGACTGAGCCGCACCGTCTTATATAAAGTTCAGACGAAGTTCAGACGGAACTTTGCACGTGTCATAGTGGAGCCCTCAGGATTCCAGAGCCAGCTTTCTGACATCATAATGGGGCCTGCCTCAGAGATAGATAAAAGCCTGGGCCCAGGCAGTGTTGGTCAGTGCTGCTCAGCAGGCAGCACTGGACTGGACTGGACTGGATTACAGCTGATACAAGGTGTGAAGGAACAAGGGGTGGCTGTGGGCATGCACTTGCTGCCGCTGCCAGTGTTTATCTGCATGGCAGGAGGGCATTTGGGCGTTGCCAGGAAGGCGTTTTTATGTAGATTCCTCCTCTTTCAGCACTGCATTGTGGTGCAAGCAAAAGAAGCAAATCCTGTGTAGCTTCCTCTCCGGCCTTTATTCACCTCCCTCCCGCTTAGTAGCTGTAAATGTGTGTGAGCCTGCAGGGCCCCATGGAATTGCCTAGGAGTAGGCTGAATCAATCGCTGCAAGGGGTGAACAGCAGTATGGGACAGGCTCGGGCAAGGCAAGGGCCGCTCGGGTTATCGCTTCTCGGCCTTTTGGCTAAGATCAAGTGTAGTATCTGTTCTTATCAGTTTAATATCTGATACGTCCCCTATCTGGGGACCATATATTAAATGGATTTTTAGAACAGGGAGATGGAAATAGAGCTTGCTCTGTCCACTCCACGCATTGACCTGGTATTGCAGTATTTCCAGGACCGGTGCACCCTTCCCTTATGTGTTGACTAAAATCAGATTCCAAAAGTGCTATTTGTGTTTGCTATTGTTTTTGTCTTTCTGATGGGATCTCCCCTTTTAATCCCATTATTTCAACACCTGTTGGACAATGCATTTGTACAGTCATGTGTGATAATGAGCTCATTTATTAAATGCAATTAATTAATACATTGCCACCTCTTGTTGTGTGTGTGTGTGTGTGTGTGTGTGTGTGTGTGTGTCTTCTGTGTTTCTGTGTTTCCGGCATTTCACATTGGAACAGCTCATTCACCTTCCTTGTCTTCTCTCCGCCCTCCCTTTTAGGTAGGTTAAAGAGCTGCACCTGAGCCAGCCACTGATTGATTGATGCAGCACCACAGTCAAATAGTGGAGTGGAGTAGGGGGAACAGCAAACAGCCATTAAAGCAGCCCGCCCGCCACAATGGACCTACCTGTGTACACTAGATGGATGTGATGGAATGTACTGTCGTCCCTACATTTCCAAGAAGAAGTAAGAATTGCAGTTGCAACAAACCCTTGCTTGCCTACAAAGAGAGCAGCAATTTGGATTTGTTACTATGTTACCTGGAAGAATAACAAACTGTGCAAGGATGGAGGTTGTAGGAGCAAAGAGAAGTTGTCTGTAAAGTTGGTGGATGCCTATTTTCCATTTTGCAGTCCCTTGTCTCCCTCTTGTGGCCTCCTGGAGGCAAATAAATGTGCAAAAAAAAGACAGCCTGGCGGCCGGCTGTTGCAGTGTTGCCCTCTCAGGCAACACTGAGTGACTGACTGAGCCGCACCGTCTTATATAAAGTTCAGACGGAACTTTGCACGTGTCATAGTGGAGCCCTCAGGATTCCAGAGCCAGCTTTCTGACATCATAATGGGGCCTGCCTCAGAGATAGATAAAAGCCTGGGCCCAGGCAGTGTTGGTCAGTGCTGCTCAGCAGGCAGCACTGGACTGGACTGGACTGGATTACAGCTGATACAAGGTGTGAAGGAACAAGGGGTGGCTGTGGGCATGCACTTGCTGCCGCTGCCAGTGTTTATCTGCATGGCAGGAGGGCATTTGGGCGTTGCCAGGAAGGCGTTTTTATGTAGATTCCTCCTCTTTCAGCACTGCATTGTGGTGCAAGCAAAAGAAGCAAATCCTGTGTAGCTTCCTCTCCGGCCTTTATTCACCTCCCTCCCGCTTAGTAGCTGTAAATGTGTGTGAGCCTGCAGGGCCCCATGGAATTGCCTAGGAGTAGGCTGAATCAATCGCTGCAAGGGGTGAACAGCAGTATGGGACAGGCTCGGGCAAGGCAAGGGCCGCTCGGGTTATCGCTTCTCGGCCTTTTGGCTAAGATCAAGTGTAGTATCTGTTCTTATCAGTTTAATATCTGATACGTCCCCTATCTGGGGACCATATATTAAATGGATTTTTAGAACAGGGAGATGGAAATAGAGCTTGCTCTGTCCACTCCACGCATTGACCTGGTATTGCAGTATTTCCAGGACCGGTGCACCCTTCCCTTATGTGTTGACTAAAATCAGATTCCAAAAGTGCTATTTGTGTTTGCTATTGTTTTTGTCTTTCTGATGGGATCTCCCCTTTTAATCCCATTATTTCAACACCTGTTGGACAATGCATTTGTACAGTCATGTGTGATAATGAGCTCATTTATTAAATGCAATTAATTAATACATTGCCACCTCTTGTTGTGTGTGTGTGTGTGTGTGTGTGTGTGTGTGTGTGTCTTCTGTGTTTCTGTGTTTCCGGCATTTCACATTGGAACAGCTCATTCACCTTCCTTGTCTTCTCTCCGCCCTCCCTTTTAGGTAGGTTAAAGAGCTGCACCTGAGCCAGCCACTGATTGATTGATGCAGCACCACAGTCAAATAGTGGAGTGGAGTAGGGGGAACAGCAAACAGCCATTAAAGCAGCCCGCCCGCCACAATGGACCTACCTGTGTACACTAGATGGATGTGATGGAATGTACTGTCGTCCCTACATTTCCAAGAAGAAGTAAGAATTGCAGTTGCAACAAACCCTTGCTTGCCTACAAAGAGAGCAGCAATTTGGATTTGTTACTATGTTACCTGGAAGAATAACAAACTGTGCAAGGATGGAGGTTGTAGGAGCAAAGAGAAGTTGTCTGTAAAGTTGGTGGATGCCTATTTTCCATTTTGCAGTCCCTTGTCTCCCTCTTGTGGCCTCCTGGAGGCAAATAAATGTGCAAAAAAAAGACAGCCTGGCGGCCGGCTGTTGCAGTGTTGCCCTCTCAGGCAACACTGAGTGACTGACTGAGCCGCACCGTCTTATATAAAGTTCAGACGGAACTTTGCACGTGTCATAGTGGAGCCCTCAGGATTCCAGAGCCAGCTTTCTGACATCATAATGGGGCCTGCCTCAGAGATAGATAAAAGCCTGGGCCCAGGCAGTGTTGGTCAGTGCTGCTCAGCAGGCAGCACTGGACTGGACTGGACTGGATTACAGCTGATACAAGGTGTGAAGGAACAAGGGGTGGCTGTGGGCATGCACTTGCTGCCGCTGCCAGTGTTTATCTGCATGGCAGGAGGGCATTTGGGCGTTGCCAGGAAGGCGTTTTTATGTAGATTCCTCCTCTTTCAGCACTGCATTGTGGTGCAAGCAAAAGAAGCAAATCCTGTGTAGCTTCCTCTCCGGCCTTTATTCACCTCCCTCCCGCTTAGTAGCTGTAAATGTGTGTGAGCCTGCAGGGCCCCATGGAATTGCCTAGGAGTAGGCTGAATCAATCGCTGCAAGGGGTGAACAGCAGTATGGGACAGGCTCGGGCAAGGCAAGGGCCGCTCGGGTTATCGCTTCTCGGCCTTTTGGCTAAGATCAAGTGTAGTATCTGTTCTTATCAGTTTAATATCTGATACGTCCCCTATCTGGGGACCATATATTAAATGGATTTTTAGAACAGGGAGATGGAAATAGAGCTTGCTCTGTCCACTCCACGCATTGACCTGGTATTGCAGTATTTCCAGGACCGGTGCACCCTTCCCTTATGTGTTGACTAAAATCAGATTCCAAAAGTGCTATTTGTGTTTGCTATTGTTTTTGTCTTTCTGATGGGATCTCCCCTTTTAATCCCATTATTTCAACACCTGTTGGACAATGCATTTGTACAGTCATGTGTGATAATGAGCTCATTTATTAAATGCAATTAATTAATACATTGCCACCTCTTGTTGTGTGTGTGTGTGTGTGTGTGTGTGTGTGTGTGTGTCTTCTGTGTTTCTGTGTTTCCGGCATTTCACATTGGAACAGCTCATTCACCTTCCTTGTCTTCTCTCCGCCCTCCCTTTTAGGTAGGTTAAAGAGCTGCACCTGAGCCAGCCACTGATTGATTGATGCAGCACCACAGTCAAATAGTGGAGTGGAGTAGGGGGAACAGCAAACAGCCATTAAAGCAGCCCGCCCGCCACAATGGACCTACCTGTGTACACTAGATGGATGTGATGGAATGTACTGTCGTCCCTACATTTCCAAGAAGAAGTAAGAATTGCAGTTGCAACAAACCCTTGCTTGCCTACAAAGAGAGCAGCAATTTGGATTTGTTACTATGTTACCTGGAAGAATAACAAACTGTGCAAGGATGGAGGTTGTAGGAGCAAAGAGAAGTTGTCTGTAAAGTTGGTGGATGCCTATTTTCCATTTTGCAGTCCCTTGTCTCCCTCTTGTGGCCTCCTGGAGGCAAATAAATGTGCAAAAAAAAGACAGCCTGGCGGCCGGCTGTTGCAGTGTTGCCCTCTCAGGCAACACTGAGTGACTGACTGAGCCGCACCGTCTTATATAAAGTTCAGACGGAACTTTGCACGTGTCATAGTGGAGCCCTCAGGATTCCAGAGCCAGCTTTCTGACATCATAATGGGGCCTGCCTCAGAGATAGATAAAAGCCTGGGCCCAGGCAGTGTTGGTCAGTGCTGCTCAGCAGGCAGCACTGGACTGGACTGGACTGGATTACAGCTGATACAAGGTGTGAAGGAACAAGGGGTGGCTGTGGGCATGCACTTGCTGCCGCTGCCAGTGTTTATCTGCATGGCAGGAGGGCATTTGGGCGTTGCCAGGAAGGCGTTTTTATGTAGATTCCTCCTCTTTCAGCACTGCATTGTGGTGCAAGCAAAAGAAGCAAATCCTGTGTAGCTTCCTCTCCGGCCTTTATTCACCTCCCTCCCGCTTAGTAGCTGTAAATGTGTGTGAGCCTGCAGGGCCCCATGGAATTGCCTAGGAGTAGGCTGAATCAATCGCTGCAAGGGGTGAACAGCAGTATGGGACAGGCTCGGGCAAGGCAAGGGCCGCTCGGGTTATCGCTTCTCGGCCTTTTGGCTAAGATCAAGTGTAGTATCTGTTCTTATCAGTTTAATATCTGATACGTCCCCTATCTGGGGACCATATATTAAATGGATTTTTAGAACAGGGAGATGGAAATAGAGCTTGCTCTGTCCACTCCACGCATTGACCTGGTATTGCAGTATTTCCAGGACCGGTGCACCCTTCCCTTATGTGTTGACTAAAATCAGATTCCAAAAGTGCTATTTGTGTTTGCTATTGTTTTTGTCTTTCTGATGGGATCTCCCCTTTTAATCCCATTATTTCAACACCTGTTGGACAATGCATTTGTACAGTCATGTGTGATAATGAGCTCATTTATTAAATGCAATTAATTAATACATTGCCACCTCTTGTTGTGTGTGTGTGTGTGTGTGTGTGTGTGTGTGTGTGTCTTCTGTGTTTCTGTGTTTCCGGCATTTCACATTGGAACAGCTCATTCACCTTCCTTGTCTTCTCTCCGCCCTCCCTTTTAGGTAGGTTAAAGAGCTGCACCTGAGCCAGCCACTGATTGATTGATGCAGCACCACAGTCAAATAGTGGAGTGGAGTAGGGGGAACAGCAAACAGCCATTAAAGCAGCCCGCCCGCCACAATGGACCTACCTGTGTACACTAGATGGATGTGATGGAATGTACTGTCGTCCCTACATTTCCAAGAAGAAGTAAGAATTGCAGTTGCAACAAACCCTTGCTTGCCTACAAAGAGAGCAGCAATTTGGATTTGTTACTATGTTACCTGGAAGAATAACAAACTGTGCAAGGATGGAGGTTGTAGGAGCAAAGAGAAGTTGTCTGTAAAGTTGGTGGATGCCTATTTTCCATTTTGCAGTCCCTTGTCTCCCTCTTGTGGCCTCCTGGAGGCAAATAAATGTGCAAAAAAAAGACAGCCTGGCGGCCGGCTGTTGCAGTGTTGCCCTCTCAGGCAACACTGAGTGACTGACTGAGCCGCACCGTCTTATATAAAGTTCAGACGGAACTTTGCACGTGTCATAGTGGAGCCCTCAGGATTCCAGAGCCAGCTTTCTGACATCATAATGGGGCCTGCCTCAGAGATAGATAAAAGCCTGGGCCCAGGCAGTGTTGGTCAGTGCTGCTCAGCAGGCAGCACTGGACTGGACTGGACTGGATTACAGCTGATACAAGGTGTGAAGGAACAAGGGGTGGCTGTGGGCATGCACTTGCTGCCGCTGCCAGTGTTTATCTGCATGGCAGGAGGGCATTTGGGCGTTGCCAGGAAGGCGTTTTTATGTAGATTCCTCCTCTTTCAGCACTGCATTGTGGTGCAAGCAAAAGAAGCAAATCCTGTGTAGCTTCCTCTCCGGCCTTTATTCACCTCCCTCCCGCTTAGTAGCTGTAAATGTGTGTGAGCCTGCAGGGCCCCATGGAATTGCCTAGGAGTAGGCTGAATCAATCGCTGCAAGGGGTGAACAGCAGTATGGGACAGGCTCGGGCAAGGCAAGGGCCGCTCGGGTTATCGCTTCTCGGCCTTTTGGCTAAGATCAAGTGTAGTATCTGTTCTTATCAGTTTAATATCTGATACGTCCCCTATCTGGGGACCATATATTAAATGGATTTTTAGAACAGGGAGATGGAAATAGAGCTTGCTCTGTCCACTCCACGCATTGACCTGGTATTGCAGTATTTCCAGGACCGGTGCACCCTTCCCTTATGTGTTGACTAAAATCAGATTCCAAAAGTGCTATTTGTGTTTGCTATTGTTTTTGTCTTTCTGATGGGATCTCCCCTTTTAATCCCATTATTTCAACACCTGTTGGACAATGCATTTGTACAGTCATGTGTGATAATGAGCTCATTTATTAAATGCAATTAATTAATACATTGCCACCTCTTGTTGTGTGTGTGTGTGTGTGTGTGTGTGTGTGTGTGTGTCTTCTGTGTTTCTGTGTTTCCGGCATTTCACATTGGAACAGCTCATTCACCTTCCTTGTCTTCTCTCCGCCCTCCCTTTTAGGTAGGTTAAAGAGCTGCACCTGAGCCAGCCACTGATTGATTGATGCAGCACCACAGTCAAATAGTGGAGTGGAGTAGGGGGAACAGCAAACAGCCATTAAAGCAGCCCGCCCGCCACAATGGACCTACCTGTGTACACTAGATGGATGTGATGGAATGTACTGTCGTCCCTACATTTCCAAGAAGAAGTAAGAATTGCAGTTGCAACAAACCCTTGCTTGCCTACAAAGAGAGCAGCAATTTGGATTTGTTACTATGTTACCTGGAAGAATAACAAACTGTGCAAGGATGGAGGTTGTAGGAGCAAAGAGAAGTTGTCTGTAAAGTTGGTGGATGCCTATTTTCCATTTTGCAGTCCCTTGTCTCCCTCTTGTGGCCTCCTGGAGGCAAATAAATGTGCAAAAAAAAGACAGCCTGGCGGCCGGCTGTTGCAGTGTTGCCCTCTCAGGCAACACTGAGTGACTGACTGAGCCGCACCGTCTTATATAAAGTTCAGACGGAACTTTGCACGTGTCATAGTGGAGCCCTCAGGATTCCAGAGCCAGCTTTCTGACATCATAATGGGGCCTGCCTCAGAGATAGATAAAAGCCTGGGCCCAGGCAGTGTTGGTCAGTGCTGCTCAGCAGGCAGCACTGGACTGGACTGGACTGGATTACAGCTGATACAAGGTGTGAAGGAACAAGGGGTGGCTGTGGGCATGCACTTGCTGCCGCTGCCAGTGTTTATCTGCATGGCAGGAGGGCATTTGGGCGTTGCCAGGAAGGCGTTTTTATGTAGATTCCTCCTCTTTCAGCACTGCATTGTGGTGCAAGCAAAAGAAGCAAATCCTGTGTAGCTTCCTCTCCGGCCTTTATTCACCTCCCTCCCGCTTAGTAGCTGTAAATGTGTGTGAGCCTGCAGGGCCCCATGGAATTGCCTAGGAGTAGGCTGAATCAATCGCTGCAAGGGGTGAACAGCAGTATGGGACAGGCTCGGGCAAGGCAAGGGCCGCTCGGGTTATCGCTTCTCGGCCTTTTGGCTAAGATCAAGTGTAGTATCTGTTCTTATCAGTTTAATATCTGATACGTCCCCTATCTGGGGACCATATATTAAATGGATTTTTAGAACAGGGAGATGGAAATAGAGCTTGCTCTGTCCACTCCACGCATTGACCTGGTATTGCAGTATTTCCAGGACCGGTGCACCCTTCCCTTATGTGTTGACTAAAATCAGATTCCAAAAGTGCTATTTGTGTTTGCTATTGTTTTTGTCTTTCTGATGGGATCTCCCCTTTTAATCCCATTATTTCAACACCTGTTGGACAATGCATTTGTACAGTCATGTGTGATAATGAGCTCATTTATTAAATGCAATTAATTAATACATTGCCACCTCTTGTTGTGTGTGTGTGTGTGTGTGTGTGTGTGTGTGTGTGTCTTCTGTGTTTCTGTGTTTCCGGCATTTCACATTGGAACAGCTCATTCACCTTCCTTGTCTTCTCTCCGCCCTCCCTTTTAGGTAGGTTAAAGAGCTGCACCTGAGCCAGCCACTGATTGATTGATGCAGCACCACAGTCAAATAGTGGAGTGGAGTAGGGGGAACAGCAAACAGCCATTAAAGCAGCCCGCCCGCCACAATGGACCTACCTGTGTACACTAGATGGATGTGATGGAATGTACTGTCGTCCCTACATTTCCAAGAAGAAGTAAGAATTGCAGTTGCAACAAACCCTTGCTTGCCTACAAAGAGAGCAGCAATTTGGATTTGTTACTATGTTACCTGGAAGAATAACAAACTGTGCAAGGATGGAGGTTGTAGGAGCAAAGAGAAGTTGTCTGTAAAGTTGGTGGATGCCTATTTTCCATTTTGCAGTCCCTTGTCTCCCTCTTGTGGCCTCCTGGAGGCAAATAAATGTGCAAAAAAAAGACAGCCTGGCGGCCGGCTGTTGCAGTGTTGCCCTCTCAGGCAACACTGAGTGACTGACTGAGCCGCACCGTCTTATATAAAGTTCAGACGGAACTTTGCACGTGTCATAGTGGAGCCCTCAGGATTCCAGAGCCAGCTTTCTGACATCATAATGGGGCCTGCCTCAGAGATAGATAAAAGCCTGGGCCCAGGCAGTGTTGGTCAGTGCTGCTCAGCAGGCAGCACTGGACTGGACTGGACTGGATTACAGCTGATACAAGGTGTGAAGGAACAAGGGGTGGCTGTGGGCATGCACTTGCTGCCGCTGCCAGTGTTTATCTGCATGGCAGGAGGGCATTTGGGCGTTGCCAGGAAGGCGTTTTTATGTAGATTCCTCCTCTTTCAGCACTGCATTGTGGTGCAAGCAAAAGAAGCAAATCCTGTGTAGCTTCCTCTCCGGCCTTTATTCACCTCCCTCCCGCTTAGTAGCTGTAAATGTGTGTGAGCCTGCAGGGCCCCATGGAATTGCCTAGGAGTAGGCTGAATCAATCGCTGCAAGGGGTGAACAGCAGTATGGGACAGGCTCGGGCAAGGCAAGGGCCGCTCGGGTTATCGCTTCTCGGCCTTTTGGCTAAGATCAAGTGTAGTATCTGTTCTTATCAGTTTAATATCTGATACGTCCCCTATCTGGGGACCATATATTAAATGGATTTTTAGAACAGGGAGATGGAAATAGAGCTTGCTCTGTCCACTCCACGCATTGACCTGGTATTGCAGTATTTCCAGGACCGGTGCACCCTTCCCTTATGTGTTGACTAAAATCAGATTCCAAAAGTGCTATTTGTGTTTGCTATTGTTTTTGTCTTTCTGATGGGATCTCCCCTTTTAATCCCATTATTTCAACACCTGTTGGACAATGCATTTGTACAGTCATGTGTGATAATGAGCTCATTTATTAAATGCAATTAATTAATACATTGCCACCTCTTGTTGTGTGTGTGTGTGTGTGTGTGTGTGTGTGTGTGTGTCTTCTGTGTTTCTGTGTTTCCGGCATTTCACATTGGAACAGCTCATTCACCTTCCTTGTCTTCTCTCCGCCCTCCCTTTTAGGTAGGTTAAAGAGCTGCACCTGAGCCAGCCACTGATTGATTGATGCAGCACCACAGTCAAATAGTGGAGTGGAGTAGGGGGAACAGCAAACAGCCATTAAAGCAGCCCGCCCGCCACAATGGACCTACCTGTGTACACTAGATGGATGTGATGGAATGTACTGTCGTCCCTACATTTCCAAGAAGAAGTAAGAATTGCAGTTGCAACAAACCCTTGCTTGCCTACAAAGAGAGCAGCAATTTGGATTTGTTACTATGTTACCTGGAAGAATAACATACTGTGCAAGGATGGAGGTTGTAGGAGCAAAGAGAAGTTGTCTGTAAAGTTGGTGGATGCCTATTTTCCATTTTGCAGTCCCTTGTCTCCCTCTTGTGGCCTCCTGGAGGCAAATAAATGTGCAAAAAAAAGACAGCCTGGCGGCCGGCTGTTGCAGTGTTGCCCTCTCAGGCAACACTGAGTGACTGACTGAGCCGCACCGTCTTATATAAAGTTCAGACGGAACTTTGCACGTGTCATAGTGGAGCCCTCAGGATTCCAGAGCCAGCTTTCTGACATCATAATGGGGCCTGCCTCAGAGATAGATAAAAGCCTGGGCCCAGGCAGTGTTGGTCAGTGCTGCTCAGCAGGCAGCACTGGACTGGACTGGACTGGATTACAGCTGATACAAGGTGTGAAGGAACAAGGGGTGGCTGTGGGCATGCACTTGCTGCCGCTGCCAGTGTTTATCTGCATGGCAGGAGGGCATTTGGGCGTTGCCAGGAAGGCGTTTTTATGTAGATTCCTCCTCTTTCAGCACTGCATTGTGGTGCAAGCAAAAGAAGCAAATCCTGTGTAGCTTCCTCTCCGGCCTTTATTCACCTCCCTCCCGCTTAGTAGCTGTAAATGTGTGTGAGCCTGCAGGGCCCCATGGAATTGCCTAGGAGTAGGCTGAATCAATCGCTGCAAGGGGTGAACAGCAGTATGGGACAGGCTCGGGCAAGGCAAGGGCCGCTCGGGTTATCGCTTCTCGGCCTTTTGGCTAAGATCAAGTGTAGTATCTGTTCTTATCAGTTTAATATCTGATACGTCCCCTATCTGGGGACCATATATTAAATGGATTTTTAGAACAGGGAGATGGAAATAGAGCTTGCTCTGTCCACTCCACGCATTGACCTGGTATTGCAGTATTTCCAGGACCGGTGCACCCTTCCCTTATGTGTTGACTAAAATCAGATTCCAAAAGTGCTATTTGTGTTTGCTATTGTTTTTGTCTTTCTGATGGGATCTCCCCTTTTAATCCCATTATTTCAACACCTGTTGGACAATGCATTTGTACAGTCATGTGTGATAATGAGCTCATTTATTAAATGCAATTAATTAATACATTGCCACCTCTTGTTGTGTGTGTGTGTGTGTGTGTGTGTGTGTGTGTGTGTCTTCTGTGTTTCTGTGTTTCCGGCATTTCACATTGGAACAGCTCATTCACCTTCCTTGTCTTCTCTCCGCCCTCCCTTTTAGGTAGGTTAAAGAGCTGCACCTGAGCCAGCCACTGATTGATTGATGCAGCACCACAGTCAAATAGTGGAGTGGAGTAGGGGGAACAGCAAACAGCCATTAAAGCAGCCCGCCCGCCACAATGGACCTACCTGTGTACACTAGATGGATGTGATGGAATGTACTGTCGTCCCTACATTTCCAAGAAGAAGTAAGAATTGCAGTTGCAACAAACCCTTGCTTGCCTACAAAGAGAGCAGCAATTTGGATTTGTTACTATGTTACCTGGAAGAATAACAAACTGTGCAAGGATGGAGGTTGTAGGAGCAAAGAGAAGTTGTCTGTAAAGTTGGTGGATGCCTATTTTCCATTTTGCAGTCCCTTGTCTCCCTCTTGTGGCCTCCTGGAGGCAAATAAATGTGCAAAAAAAAGACAGCCTGGCGGCCGGCTGTTGCAGTGTTGCCCTCTCAGGCAACACTGAGTGACTGACTGAGCCGCACCGTCTTATATAAAGTTCAGACGGAACTTTGCACGTGTCATAGTGGAGCCCTCAGGATTCCAGAGCCAGCTTTCTGACATCATAATGGGGCCTGCCTCAGAGATAGATAAAAGCCTGGGCCCAGGCAGTGTTGGTCAGTGCTGCTCAGCAGGCAGCACTGGACTGGACTGGACTGGATTACAGCTGATACAAGGTGTGAAGGAACAAGGGGTGGCTGTGGGCATGCACTTGCTGCCGCTGCCAGTGTTTATCTGCATGGCAGGAGGGCATTTGGGCGTTGCCAGGAAGGCGTTTTTATGTAGATTCCTCCTCTTTCAGCACTGCATTGTGGTGCAAGCAAAAGAAGCAAATCCTGTGTAGCTTCCTCTCCGGCCTTTATTCACCTCCCTCCCGCTTAGTAGCTGTAAATGTGTGTGAGCCTGCAGGGCCCCATGGAATTGCCTAGGAGTAGGCTGAATCAATCGCTGCAAGGGGTGAACAGCAGTATGGGACAGGCTCGGGCAAGGCAAGGGCCGCTCGGGTTATCGCTTCTCGGCCTTTTGGCTAAGATCAAGTGTAGTATCTGTTCTTATCAGTTTAATATCTGATACGTCCCCTATCTGGGGACCATATATTAAATGGATTTTTAGAACAGGGAGATGGAAATAGAGCTTGCTCTGTCCACTCCACGCATTGACCTGGTATTGCAGTATTTCCAGGACCGGTGCACCCTTCCCTTATGTGTTGACTAAAATCAGATTCCAAAAGTGCTATTTGTGTTTGCTATTGTTTTTGTCTTTCTGATGGGATCTCCCCTTTTAATCCCATTATTTCAACACCTGTTGGACAATGCATTTGTACAGTCATGTGTGATAATGAGCTCATTTATTAAATGCAATTAATTAATACATTGCCACCTCTTGTTGTGTGTGTGTGTGTGTGTGTGTGTGTGTGTGTGTGTCTTCTGTGTTTCTGTGTTTCCGGCATTTCACATTGGAACAGCTCATTCACCTTCCTTGTCTTCTCTCCGCCCTCCCTTTTAGGTAGGTTAAAGAGCTGCACCTGAGCCAGCCACTGATTGATTGATGCAGCACCACAGTCAAATAGTGGAGTGGAGTAGGGGGAACAGCAAACAGCCATTAAAGCAGCCCGCCCGCCACAATGGACCTACCTGTGTACACTAGATGGATGTGATGGAATGTACTGTCGTCCCTACATTTCCAAGAAGAAGTAAGAATTGCAGTTGCAACAAACCCTTGCTTGCCTACAAAGAGAGCAGCAATTTGGATTTGTTACTATGTTACCTGGAAGAATAACAAACTGTGCAAGGATGGAGGTTGTAGGAGCAAAGAGAAGTTGTCTGTAAAGTTGGTGGATGCCTATTTTCCATTTTGCAGTCCCTTGTCTCCCTCTTGTGGCCTCCTGGAGGCAAATAAATGTGCAAAAAAAAGACAGCCTGGCGGCCGGCTGTTGCAGTGTTGCCCTCTCAGGCAACACTGAGTGACTGACTGAGCCGCACCGTCTTATATAAAGTTCAGACGGAACTTTGCACGTGTCATAGTGGAGCCCTCAGGATTCCAGAGCCAGCTTTCTGACATCATAATGGGGCCTGCCTCAGAGATAGATAAAAGCCTGGGCCCAGGCAGTGTTGGTCAGTGCTGCTCAGCAGGCAGCACTGGACTGGACTGGACTGGATTACAGCTGATACAAGGTGTGAAGGAACAAGGGGTGGCTGTGGGCATGCACTTGCTGCCGCTGCCAGTGTTTATCTGCATGGCAGGAGGGCATTTGGGCGTTGCCAGGAAGGCGTTTTTATGTAGATTCCTCCTCTTTCAGCACTGCATTGTGGTGCAAGCAAAAGAAGCAAATCCTGTGTAGCTTCCTCTCCGGCCTTTATTCACCTCCCTCCCGCTTAGTAGCTGTAAATGTGTGTGAGCCTGCAGGGCCCCATGGAATTGCCTAGGAGTAGGCTGAATCAATCGCTGCAAGGGGTGAACAGCAGTATGGGACAGGCTCGGGCAAGGCAAGGGCCGCTCGGGTTATCGCTTCTCGGCCTTTTGGCTAAGATCAAGTGTAGTATCTGTTCTTATCAGTTTAATATCTGATACGTCCCCTATCTGGGGACCATATATTAAATGGATTTTTAGAACAGGGAGATGGAAATAGAGCTTGCTCTGTCCACTCCACGCATTGACCTGGTATTGCAGTATTTCCAGGACCGGTGCACCCTTCCCTTATGTGTTGACTAAAATCAGATTCCAAAAGTGCTATTTGTGTTTGCTATTGTTTTTGTCTTTCTGATGGGATCTCCCCTTTTAATCCCATTATTTCAACACCTGTTGGACAATGCATTTGTACAGTCATGTGTGATAATGAGCTCATTTATTAAATGCAATTAATTAATACATTGCCACCTCTTGTTGTGTGTGTGTGTGTGTGTGTGTGTGTGTGTGTGTGTCTTCTGTGTTTCTGTGTTTCCGGCATTTCACATTGGAACAGCTCATTCACCTTCCTTGTCTTCTCTCCGCCCTCCCTTTTAGGTAGGTTAAAGAGCTGCACCTGAGCCAGCCACTGATTGATTGATGCAGCACCACAGTCAAATAGTGGAGTGGAGTAGGGGGAACAGCAAACAGCCATTAAAGCAGCCCGCCCGCCACAATGGACCTACCTGTGTACACTAGATGGATGTGATGGAATGTACTGTCGTCCCTACATTTCCAAGAAGAAGTAAGAATTGCAGTTGCAACAAACCCTTGCTTGCCTACAAAGAGAGCAGCAATTTGGATTTGTTACTATGTTACCTGGAAGAATAACAAACTGTGCAAGGATGGAGGTTGTAGGAGCAAAGAGAAGTTGTCTGTAAAGTTGGTGGATGCCTATTTTCCATTTTGCAGTCCCTTGTCTCCCTCTTGTGGCCTCCTGGAGGCAAATAAATGTGCAAAAAAAAGACAGCCTGGCGGCCGGCTGTTGCAGTGTTGCCCTCTCAGGCAACACTGAGTGACTGACTGAGCCGCACCGTCTTATATAAAGTTCAGACGGAACTTTGCACGTGTCATAGTGGAGCCCTCAGGATTCCAGAGCCAGCTTTCTGACATCATAATGGGGCCTGCCTCAGAGATAGATAAAAGCCTGGGCCCAGGCAGTGTTGGTCAGTGCTGCTCAGCAGGCAGCACTGGACTGGACTGGACTGGATTACAGCTGATACAAGGTGTGAAGGAACAAGGGGTGGCTGTGGGCATGCACTTGCTGCCGCTGCCAGTGTTTATCTGCATGGCAGGAGGGCATTTGGGCGTTGCCAGGAAGGCGTTTTTATGTAGATTCCTCCTCTTTCAGCACTGCATTGTGGTGCAAGCAAAAGAAGCAAATCCTGTGTAGCTTCCTCTCCGGCCTTTATTCACCTCCCTCCCGCTTAGTAGCTGTAAATGTGTGTGAGCCTGCAGGGCCCCATGGAATTGCCTAGGAGTAGGCTGAATCAATCGCTGCAAGGGGTGAACAGCAGTATGGGACAGGCTCGGGCAAGGCAAGGGCCGCTCGGGTTATCGCTTCTCGGCCTTTTGGCTAAGATCAAGTGTAGTATCTGTTCTTATCAGTTTAATATCTGATACGTCCCCTATCTGGGGACCATATATTAAATGGATTTTTAGAACAGGGAGATGGAAATAGAGCTTGCTCTGTCCACTCCACGCATTGACCTGGTATTGCAGTATTTCCAGGACCGGTGCACCCTTCCCTTATGTGTTGACTAAAATCAGATTCCAAAAGTGCTATTTGTGTTTGCTATTGTTTTTGTCTTTCTGATGGGATCTCCCCTTTTAATCCCATTATTTCAACACCTGTTGGACAATGCATTTGTACAGTCATGTGTGATAATGAGCTCATTTATTAAATGCAATTAATTAATACATTGCCACCTCTTGTTGTGTGTGTGTGTGTGTGTGTGTGTGTGTGTGTGTGTCTTCTGTGTTTCTGTGTTTCCGGCATTTCACATTGGAACAGCTCATTCACCTTCCTTGTCTTCTCTCCGCCCTCCCTTTTAGGTAGGTTAAAGAGCTGCACCTGAGCCAGCCACTGATTGATTGATGCAGCACCACAGTCAAATAGTGGAGTGGAGTAGGGGGAACAGCAAACAGCCATTAAAGCAGCCCGCCCGCCACAATGGACCTACCTGTGTACACTAGATGGATGTGATGGAATGTACTGTCGTCCCTACATTTCCAAGAAGAAGTAAGAATTGCAGTTGCAACAAACCCTTGCTTGCCTACAAAGAGAGCAGCAATTTGGATTTGTTACTATGTTACCTGGAAGAATAACAAACTGTGCAAGGATGGAGGTTGTAGGAGCAAAGAGAAGTTGTCTGTAAAGTTGGTGGATGCCTATTTTCCATTTTGCAGTCCCTTGTCTCCCTCTTGTGGCCTCCTGGAGGCAAATAAAATGTGCAAAAAAAAGACAGCCTGGCGGCCGGCTGTTGCAGTGTTGCCCTCTCAGGCAACACTGAGTGACTGACTGAGCCGCACCGTCTTATATAAAGTTCAGACGGAACTTTGCACGTGTCATAGTGGAGCCCTCAGGATTCCAGAGCCAGCTTTCTGACATCATAATGGGGCCTGCCTCAGAGATAGATAAAAGCCTGGGCCCAGGCAGTGTTGGTCAGTGCTGCTCAGCAGGCAGCACTGGACTGGACTGGACTGGATTACAGCTGATACAAGGTGTGAAGGAACAAGGGGTGGCTGTGGGCATGCACTTGCTGCCGCTGCCAGTGTTTATCTGCATGGCAGGAGGGCATTTGGGCGTTGCCAGGAAGGCGTTTTTATGTAGATTCCTCCTCTTTCAGCACTGCATTGTGGTGCAAGCAAAAGAAGCAAATCCTGTGTAGCTTCCTCTCCGGCCTTTATTCACCTCCCTCCCGCTTAGTAGCTGTAAATGTGTGTGAGCCTGCAGGGCCCCATGGAATTGCCTAGGAGTAGGCTGAATCAATCGCTGCAAGGGGTGAACAGCAGTATGGGACAGGCTCGGGCAAGGCAAGGGCCGCTCGGGTTATCGCTTCTCGGCCTTTTGGCTAAGATCAAGTGTAGTATCTGTTCTTATCAGTTTAATATCTGATACGTCCCCTATCTGGGGACCATATATTAAATGGATTTTTAGAACAGGGAGATGGAAATAGAGCTTGCTCTGTCCACTCCACGCATTGACCTGGTATTGCAGTATTTCCAGGACCGGTGCACCCTTCCCTTATGTGTTGACTAAAATCAGATTCCAAAAGTGCTATTTGTGTTTGCTATTGTTTTTGTCTTTCTGATGGGATCTCCCCTTTTAATCCCATTATTTCAACACCTGTTGGACAATGCATTTGTACAGTCATGTGTGATAATGAGCTCATTTATTAAATGCAATTAATTAATACATTGCCACCTCTTGTTGTGTGTGTGTGTGTGTGTGTGTGTGTGTGTGTGTGTCTTCTGTGTTTCTGTGTTTCCGGCATTTCACATTGGAACAGCTCATTCACCTTCCTTGTCTTCTCTCCGCCCTCCCTTTTAGGTAGGTTAAAGAGCTGCACCTGAGCCAGCCACTGATTGATTGATGCAGCACCACAGTCAAATAGTGGAGTGGAGTAGGGGGAACAGCAAACAGCCATTAAAGCAGCCCGCCCGCCACAATGGACCTACCTGTGTACACTAGATGGATGTGATGGAATGTACTGTCGTCCCTACATTTCCAAGAAGAAGTAAGAATTGCAGTTGCAACAAACCCTTGCTTGCCTACAAAGAGAGCAGCAATTTGGATTTGTTACTATGTTACCTGGAAGAATAACAAACTGTGCAAGGATGGAGGTTGTAGGAGCAAAGAGAAGTTGTCTGTAAAGTTGGTGGATGCCTATTTTCCATTTTGCAGTCCCTTGTCTCCCTCTTGTGGCCTCCTGGAGGCAAATAAATGTGCAAAAAAAAGACAGCCTGGCGGCCGGCTGTTGCAGTGTTGCCCTCTCAGGCAACACTGAGTGACTGACTGAGCCGCACCGTCTTATATAAAGTTCAGACGGAACTTTGCACGTGTCATAGTGGAGCCCTCAGGATTCCAGAGCCAGCTTTCTGACATCATAATGGGGCCTGCCTCAGAGATAGATAAAAGCCTGGGCCCAGGCAGTGTTGGTCAGTGCTGCTCAGCAGGCAGCACTGGACTGGACTGGACTGGATTACAGCTGATACAAGGTGTGAAGGAACAAGGGGTGGCTGTGGGCATGCACTTGCTGCCGCTGCCAGTGTTTATCTGCATGGCAGGAGGGCATTTGGGCGTTGCCAGGAAGGCGTTTTTATGTAGATTCCTCCTCTTTCAGCACTGCATTGTGGTGCAAGCAAAAGAAGCAAATCCTGTGTAGCTTCCTCTCCGGCCTTTATTCACCTCCCTCCCGCTTAGTAGCTGTAAATGTGTGTGAGCCTGCAGGGCCCCATGGAATTGCCTAGGAGTAGGCTGAATCAATCGCTGCAAGGGGTGAACAGCAGTATGGGACAGGCTCGGGCAAGGCAAGGGCCGCTCGGGTTATCGCTTCTCGGCCTTTTGGCTAAGATCAAGTGTAGTATCTGTTCTTATCAGTTTAATATCTGATACGTCCCCTATCTGGGGACCATATATTAAATGGATTTTTAGAACAGGGAGATGGAAATAGAGCTTGCTCTGTCCACTCCACGCATTGACCTGGTATTGCAGTATTTCCAGGACCGGTGCACCCTTCCCTTATGTGTTGACTAAAATCAGATTCCAAAAGTGCTATTTGTGTTTGCTATTGTTTTTGTCTTTCTGATGGGATCTCCCCTTTTAATCCCATTATTTCAACACCTGTTGGACAATGCATTTGTACAGTCATGTGTGATAATGAGCTCATTTATTAAATGCAATTAATTAATACATTGCCACCTCTTGTTGTGTGTGTGTGTGTGTGTGTGTGTGTGTGTGTGTGTCTTCTGTGTTTCTGTGTTTCCGGCATTTCACATTGGAACAGCTCATTCACCTTCCTTGTCTTCTCTCCGCCCTCCCTTTTAGGTAGGTTAAAGAGCTGCACCTGAGCCAGCCACTGATTGATTGATGCAGCACCACAGTCAAATAGTGGAGTGGAGTAGGGGGAACAGCAAACAGCCATTAAAGCAGCCCGCCCGCCACAATGGACCTACCTGTGTACACTAGATGGATGTGATGGAATGTACTGTCGTCCCTACATTTCCAAGAAGAAGTAAGAATTGCAGTTGCAACAAACCCTTGCTTGCCTACAAAGAGAGCAGCAATTTGGATTTGTTACTATGTTACCTGGAAGAATAACAAACTGTGCAAGGATGGAGGTTGTAGGAGCAAAGAGAAGTTGTCTGTAAAGTTGGTGGATGCCTATTTTCCATTTTGCAGTCCCTTGTCTCCCTCTTGTGGCCTCCTGGAGGCAAATAAATGTGCAAAAAAAAGACAGCCTGGCGGCCGGCTGTTGCAGTGTTGCCCTCTCAGGCAACACTGAGTGACTGACTGAGCCGCACCGTCTTATATAAAGTTCAGACGGAACTTTGCACGTGTCATAGTGGAGCCCTCAGGATTCCAGAGCCAGCTTTCTGACATCATAATGGGGCCTGCCTCAGAGATAGATAAAAGCCTGGGCCCAGGCAGTGTTGGTCAGTGCTGCTCAGCAGGCAGCACTGGACTGGACTGGACTGGATTACAGCTGATACAAGGTGTGAAGGAACAAGGGGTGGCTGTGGGCATGCACTTGCTGCCGCTGCCAGTGTTTATCTGCATGGCAGGAGGGCATTTGGGCGTTGCCAGGAAGGCGTTTTTATGTAGATTCCTCCTCTTTCAGCACTGCATTGTGGTGCAAGCAAAAGAAGCAAATCCTGTGTAGCTTCCTCTCCGGCCTTTATTCACCTCCCTCCCGCTTAGTAGCTGTAAATGTGTGTGAGCCTGCAGGGCCCCATGGAATTGCCTAGGAGTAGGCTGAATCAATCGCTGCAAGGGGTGAACAGCAGTATGGGACAGGCTCGGGCAAGGCAAGGGCCGCTCGGGTTATCGCTTCTCGGCCTTTTGGCTAAGATCAAGTGTAGTATCTGTTCTTATCAGTTTAATATCTGATACGTCCCCTATCTGGGGACCATATATTAAATGGATTTTTAGAACAGGGAGATGGAAATAGAGCTTGCTCTGTCCACTCCACGCATTGACCTGGTATTGCAGTATTTCCAGGACCGGTGCACCCTTCCCTTATGTGTTGACTAAAATCAGATTCCAAAAGTGCTATTTGTGTTTGCTATTGTTTTTGTCTTTCTGATGGGATCTCCCCTTTTAATCCCATTATTTCAACACCTGTTGGACAATGCATTTGTACAGTCATGTGTGATAATGAGCTCATTTATTAAATGCAATTAATTAATACATTGCCACCTCTTGTTGTGTGTGTGTGTGTGTGTGTGTGTGTGTGTGTGTGTCTTCTGTGTTTCTGTGTTTCCGGCATTTCACATTGGAACAGCTCATTCACCTTCCTTGTCTTCTCTCCGCCCTCCCTTTTAGGTAGGTTAAAGAGCTGCACCTGAGCCAGCCACTGATTGATTGATGCAGCACCACAGTCAAATAGTGGAGTGGAGTAGGGGGAACAGCAAACAGCCATTAAAGCAGCCCGCCCGCCACAATGGACCTACCTGTGTACACTAGATGGATGTGATGGAATGTACTGTCGTCCCTACATTTCCAAGAAGAAGTAAGAATTGCAGTTGCAACAAACCCTTGCTTGCCTACAAAGAGAGCAGCAATTTGGATTTGTTACTATGTTACCTGGAAGAATAACAAACTGTGCAAGGATGGAGGTTGTAGGAGCAAAGAGAAGTTGTCTGTAAAGTTGGTGGATGCCTATTTTCCATTTTGCAGTCCCTTGTCTCCCTCTTGTGGCCTCCTGGAGGCAAATAAATGTGCAAAAAAAAGACAGCCTGGCGGCCGGCTGTTGCAGTGTTGCCCTCTCAGGCAACACTGAGTGACTGACTGAGCCGCACCGTCTTATATAAAGTTCAGACGGAACTTTGCACGTGTCATAGTGGAGCCCTCAGGATTCCAGAGCCAGCTTTCTGACATCATAATGGGGCCTGCCTCAGAGATAGATAAAAGCCTGGGCCCAGGCAGTGTTGGTCAGTGCTGCTCAGCAGGCAGCACTGGACTGGACTGGACTGGATTACAGCTGATACAAGGTGTGAAGGAACAAGGGGTGGCTGTGGGCATGCACTTGCTGCCGCTGCCAGTGTTTATCTGCATGGCAGGAGGGCATTTGGGCGTTGCCAGGAAGGCGTTTTTATGTAGATTCCTCCTCTTTCAGCACTGCATTGTGGTGCAAGCAAAAGAAGCAAATCCTGTGTAGCTTCCTCTCCGGCCTTTATTCACCTCCCTCCCGCTTAGTAGCTGTAAATGTGTGTGAGCCTGCAGGGCCCCATGGAATTGCCTAGGAGTAGGCTGAATCAATCGCTGCAAGGGGTGAACAGCAGTATGGGACAGGCTCGGGCAAGGCAAGGGCCGCTCGGGTTATCGCTTCTCGGCCTTTTGGCTAAGATCAAGTGTAGTATCTGTTCTTATCAGTTTAATATCTGATACGTCCCCTATCTGGGGACCATATATTAAATGGATTTTTAGAACAGGGAGATGGAAATAGAGCTTGCTCTGTCCACTCCACGCATTGACCTGGTATTGCAGTATTTCCAGGACCGGTGCACCCTTCCCTTATGTGTTGACTAAAATCAGATTCCAAAAGTGCTATTTGTGTTTGCTATTGTTTTTGTCTTTCTGATGGGATCTCCCCTTTTAATCCCATTATTTCAACACCTGTTGGACAATGCATTTGTACAGTCATGTGTGATAATGAGCTCATTTATTAAATGCAATTAATTAATACATTGCCACCTCTTGTTGTGTGTGTGTGTGTGTGTGTGTGTGTGTGTGTGTGTCTTCTGTGTTTCTGTGTTTCCGGCATTTCACATTGGAACAGCTCATTCACCTTCCTTGTCTTCTCTCCGCCCTCCCTTTTAGGTAGGTTAAAGAGCTGCACCTGAGCCAGCCACTGATTGATTGATGCAGCACCACAGTCAAATAGTGGAGTGGAGTAGGGGGAACAGCAAACAGCCATTAAAGCAGCCCGCCCGCCACAATGGACCTACCTGTGTACACTAGATGGATGTGATGGAATGTACTGTCGTCCCTACATTTCCAAGAAGAAGTAAGAATTGCAGTTGCAACAAACCCTTGCTTGCCTACAAAGAGAGCAGCAATTTGGATTTGTTACTATGTTACCTGGAAGAATAACAAACTGTGCAAGGATGGAGGTTGTAGGAGCAAAGAGAAGTTGTCTGTAAAGTTGGTGGATGCCTATTTTCCATTTTGCAGTCCCTTGTCTCCCTCTTGTGGCCTCCTGGAGGCAAATAAATGTGCAAAAAAAAGACAGCCTGGCGGCCGGCTGTTGCAGTGTTGCCCTCTCAGGCAACACTGAGTGACTGACTGAGCCGCACCGTCTTATATAAAGTTCAGACGGAACTTTGCACGTGTCATAGTGGAGCCCTCAGGATTCCAGAGCCAGCTTTCTGACATCATAATGGGGCCTGCCTCAGAGATAGATAAAAGCCTGGGCCCAGGCAGTGTTGGTCAGTGCTGCTCAGCAGGCAGCACTGGACTGGACTGGACTGGATTACAGCTGATACAAGGTGTGAAGGAACAAGGGGTGGCTGTGGGCATGCACTTGCTGCCGCTGCCAGTGTTTATCTGCATGGCAGGAGGGCATTTGGGCGTTGCCAGGAAGGCGTTTTTATGTAGATTCCTCCTCTTTCAGCACTGCATTGTGGTGCAAGCAAAAGAAGCAAATCCTGTGTAGCTTCCTCTCCGGCCTTTATTCACCTCCCTCCCGCTTAGTAGCTGTAAATGTGTGTGAGCCTGCAGGGCCCCATGGAATTGCCTAGGAGTAGGCTGAATCAATCGCTGCAAGGGGTGAACAGCAGTATGGGACAGGCTCGGGCAAGGCAAGGGCCGCTCGGGTTATCGCTTCTCGGCCTTTTGGCTAAGATCAAGTGTAGTATCTGTTCTTATCAGTTTAATATCTGATACGTCCCCTATCTGGGGACCATATATTAAATGGATTTTTAGAACAGGGAGATGGAAATAGAGCTTGCTCTGTCCACTCCACGCATTGACCTGGTATTGCAGTATTTCCAGGACCGGTGCACCCTTCCCTTATGTGTTGACTAAAATCAGATTCCAAAAGTGCTATTTGTGTTTGCTATTGTTTTTGTCTTTCTGATGGGATCTCCCCTTTTAATCCCATTATTTCAACACCTGTTGGACAATGCATTTGTACAGTCATGTGTGATAATGAGCTCATTTATTAAATGCAATTAATTAATACATTGCCACCTCTTGTTGTGTGTGTGTGTGTGTGTGTGTGTGTGTGTGTGTCTTCTGTGTTTCTGTGTTTCCGGCATTTCACATTGGAACAGCTCATTCACCTTCCTTGTCTTCTCTCCGCCCTCCCTTTTAGGTAGGTTAAAGAGCTGCACCTGAGCCAGCCACTGATTGATTGATGCAGCACCACAGTCAAATAGTGGAGTGGAGTAGGGGGAACAGCAAACAGCCATTAAAGCAGCCCGCCCGCCACAATGGACCTACCTGTGTACACTAGATGGATGTGATGGAATGTACTGTCGTCCCTACATTTCCAAGAAGAAGTAAGAATTGCAGTTGCAACAAACCCTTGCTTGCCTACAAAGAGAGCAGCAATTTGGATTTGTTACTATGTTACCTGGAAGAATAACAAACTGTGCAAGGATGGAGGTTGTAGGAGCAAAGAGAAGTTGTCTGTAAAGTTGGTGGATGCCTATTTTCCATTTTGCAGTCCCTTGTCTCCCTCTTGTGGCCTCCTGGAGGCAAATAAATGTGCAAAAAAAAGACAGCCTGGCGGCCGGCTGTTGCAGTGTTGCCCTCTCAGGCAACACTGAGTGACTGACTGAGCCGCACCGTCTTATATAAAGTTCAGACGGAACTTTGCACGTGTCATAGTGGAGCCCTCAGGATTCCAGAGCCAGCTTTCTGACATCATAATGGGGCCTGCCTCAGAGATAGATAAAAGCCTGGGCCCAGGCAGTGTTGGTCAGTGCTGCTCAGCAGGCAGCACTGGACTGGACTGGACTGGATTACAGCTGATACAAGGTGTGAAGGAACAAGGGGTGGCTGTGGGCATGCACTTGCTGCCGCTGCCAGTGTTTATCTGCATGGCAGGAGGGCATTTGGGCGTTGCCAGGAAGGCGTTTTTATGTAGATTCCTCCTCTTTCAGCACTGCATTGTGGTGCAAGCAAAAGAAGCAAATCCTGTGTAGCTTCCTCTCCGGCCTTTATTCACCTCCCTCCCGCTTAGTAGCTGTAAATGTGTGTGAGCCTGCAGGGCCCCATGGAATTGCCTAGGAGTAGGCTGAATCAATCGCTGCAAGGGGTGAACAGCAGTATGGGACAGGCTCGGGCAAGGCAAGGGCCGCTCGGGTTATCGCTTCTCGGCCTTTTGGCTAAGATCAAGTGTAGTATCTGTTCTTATCAGTTTAATATCTGATACGTCCCCTATCTGGGGACCATATATTAAATGGATTTTTAGAACAGGGAGATGGAAATAGAGCTTGCTCTGTCCACTCCACGCATTGACCTGGTATTGCAGTATTTCCAGGACCGGTGCACCCTTCCCTTATGTGTTGACTAAAATCAGATTCCAAAAGTGCTATTTGTGTTTGCTATTGTTTTTGTCTTTCTGATGGGATCTCCCCTTTTAATCCCATTATTTCAACACCTGTTGGACAATGCATTTGTACAGTCATGTGTGATAATGAGCTCATTTATTAAATGCAATTAATTAATACATTGCCACCTCTTGTTGTGTGTGTGTGTGTGTGTGTGTGTGTGTGTGTGTGTCTTCTGTGTTTCTGTGTTTCCGGCATTTCACATTGGAACAGCTCATTCACCTTCCTTGTCTTCTCTCCGCCCTCCCTTTTAGGTAGGTTAAAGAGCTGCACCTGAGCCAGCCACTGATTGATTGATGCAGCACCACAGTCAAATAGTGGAGTGGAGTAGGGGGAACAGCAAACAGCCATTAAAGCAGCCCGCCCGCCACAATGGACCTACCTGTGTACACTAGATGGATGTGATGGAATGTACTGTCGTCCCTACATTTCCAAGAAGAAGTAAGAATTGCAGTTGCAACAAACCCTTGCTTGCCTACAAAGAGAGCAGCAATTTGGATTTGTTACTATGTTACCTGGAAGAATAACAAACTGTGCAAGGATGGAGGTTGTAGGAGCAAAGAGAAGTTGTCTGTAAAGTTGGTGGATGCCTATTTTCCATTTTGCAGTCCCTTGTCTCCCTCTTGTGGCCTCCTGGAGGCAAATAAATGTGCAAAAAAAAGACAGCCTGGCGGCCGGCTGTTGCAGTGTTGCCCTCTCAGGCAACACTGAGTGACTGACTGAGCCGCACCGTCTTATATAAAGTTCAGACGGAACTTTGCACGTGTCATAGTGGAGCCCTCAGGATTCCAGAGCCAGCTTTCTGACATCATAATGGGGCCTGCCTCAGAGATAGATAAAAGCCTGGGCCCAGGCAGTGTTGGTCAGTGCTGCTCAGCAGGCAGCACTGGACTGGACTGGACTGGATTACAGCTGATACAAGGTGTGAAGGAACAAGGGGTGGCTGTGGGCATGCACTTGCTGCCGCTGCCAGTGTTTATCTGCATGGCAGGAGGGCATTTGGGCGTTGCCAGGAAGGCGTTTTTATGTAGATTCCTCCTCTTTCAGCACTGCATTGTGGTGCAAGCAAAAGAAGCAAATCCTGTGTAGCTTCCTCTCCGGCCTTTATTCACCTCCCTCCCGCTTAGTAGCTGTAAATGTGTGTGAGCCTGCAGGGCCCCATGGAATTGCCTAGGAGTAGGCTGAATCAATCGCTGCAAGGGGTGAACAGCAGTATGGGACAGGCTCGGGCAAGGCAAGGGCCGCTCGGGTTATCGCTTCTCGGCCTTTTGGCTAAGATCAAGTGTAGTATCTGTTCTTATCAGTTTAATATCTGATACGTCCCCTATCTGGGGACCATATATTAAATGGATTTTTAGAACAGGGAGATGGAAATAGAGCTTGCTCTGTCCACTCCACGCATTGACCTGGTATTGCAGTATTTCCAGGACCGGTGCACCCTTCCCTTATGTGTTGACTAAAATCAGATTCCAAAAGTGCTATTTGTGTTTGCTATTGTTTTTGTCTTTCTGATGGGATCTCCCCTTTTAATCCCATTATTTCAACACCTGTTGGACAATGCATTTGTACAGTCATGTGTGATAATGAGCTCATTTATTAAATGCAATTAATTAATACATTGCCACCTCTTGTTGTGTGTGTGTGTGTGTGTGTGTGTGTGTGTGTGTGTCTTCTGTGTTTCTGTGTTTCCGGCATTTCACATTGGAACAGCTCATTCACCTTCCTTGTCTTCTCTCCGCCCTCCCTTTTAGGTAGGTTAAAGAGCTGCACCTGAGCCAGCCACTGATTGATTGATGCAGCACCACAGTCAAATAGTGGAGTGGAGTAGGGGGAACAGCAAACAGCCATTAAAGCAGCCCGCCCGCCACAATGGACCTACCTGTGTACACTAGATGGATGTGATGGAATGTACTGTCGTCCCTACATTTCCAAGAAGAAGTAAGAATTGCAGTTGCAACAAACCCTTGCTTGCCTACAAAGAGAGCAGCAATTTGGATTTGTTACTATGTTACCTGGAAGAATAACAAACTGTGCAAGGATGGAGGTTGTAGGAGCAAAGAGAAGTTGTCTGTAAAGTTGGTGGATGCCTATTTTCCATTTTGCAGTCCCTTGTCTCCCTCTTGTGGCCTCCTGGAGGCAAATAAATGTGCAAAAAAAAGACAGCCTGGCGGCCGGCTGTTGCAGTGTTGCCCTCTCAGGCAACACTGAGTGACTGACTGAGCCGCACCGTCTTATATAAAGTTCAGACGGAACTTTGCACGTGTCATAGTGGAGCCCTCAGGATTCCAGAGCCAGCTTTCTGACATCATAATGGGGCCTGCCTCAGAGATAGATAAAAGCCTGGGCCCAGGCAGTGTTGGTCAGTGCTGCTCAGCAGGCAGCACTGGACTGGACTGGACTGGATTACAGCTGATACAAGGTGTGAAGGAACAAGGGGTGGCTGTGGGCATGCACTTGCTGCCGCTGCCAGTGTTTATCTGCATGGCAGGAGGGCATTTGGGCGTTGCCAGGAAGGCGTTTTTATGTAGATTCCTCCTCTTTCAGCACTGCATTGTGGTGCAAGCAAAAGAAGCAAATCCTGTGTAGCTTCCTCTCCGGCCTTTATTCACCTCCCTCCCGCTTAGTAGCTGTAAATGTGTGTGAGCCTGCAGGGCCCCATGGAATTGCCTAGGAGTAGGCTGAATCAATCGCTGCAAGGGGTGAACAGCAGTATGGGACAGGCTCGGGCAAGGCAAGGGCCGCTCGGGTTATCGCTTCTCGGCCTTTTGGCTAAGATCAAGTGTAGTATCTGTTCTTATCAGTTTAATATCTGATACGTCCCCTATCTGGGGACCATATATTAAATGGATTTTTAGAACAGGGAGATGGAAATAGAGCTTGCTCTGTCCACTCCACGCATTGACCTGGTATTGCAGTATTTCCAGGACCGGTGCACCCTTCCCTTATGTGTTGACTAAAATCAGATTCCAAAAGTGCTATTTGTGTTTGCTATTGTTTTTGTCTTTCTGATGGGATCTCCCCTTTTAATCCCATTATTTCAACACCTGTTGGACAATGCATTTGTACAGTCATGTGTGATAATGAGCTCATTTATTAAATGCAATTAATTAATACATTGCCACCTCTTGTTGTGTGTGTGTGTGTGTGTGTGTGTGTGTGTGTGTGTCTTCTGTGTTTCTGTGTTTCCGGCATTTCACATTGGAACAGCTCATTCACCTTCCTTGTCTTCTCTCCGCCCTCCCTTTTAGGTAGGTTAAAGAGCTGCACCTGAGCCAGCCACTGATTGATTGATGCAGCACCACAGTCAAATAGTGGAGTGGAGTAGGGGGAACAGCAAACAGCCATTAAAGCAGCCCGCCCGCCACAATGGACCTACCTGTGTACACTAGATGGATGTGATGGAATGTACTGTCGTCCCTACATTTCCAAGAAGAAGTAAGAATTGCAGTTGCAACAAACCCTTGCTTGCCTACAAAGAGAGCAGCAATTTGGATTTGTTACTATGTTACCTGGAAGAATAACAAACTGTGCAAGGATGGAGGTTGTAGGAGCAAAGAGAAGTTGTCTGTAAAGTTGGTGGATGCCTATTTTCCATTTTGCAGTCCCTTGTCTCCCTCTTGTGGCCTCCTGGAGGCAAATAAATGTGCAAAAAAAAGACAGCCTGGCGGCCGGCTGTTGCAGTGTTGCCCTCTCAGGCAACACTGAGTGACTGACTGAGCCGCACCGTCTTATATAAAGTTCAGACGGAACTTTGCACGTGTCATAGTGGAGCCCTCAGGATTCCAGAGCCAGCTTTCTGACATCATAATGGGGCCTGCCTCAGAGATAGATAAAAGCCTGGGCCCAGGCAGTGTTGGTCAGTGCTGCTCAGCAGGCAGCACTGGACTGGACTGGACTGGATTACAGCTGATACAAGGTGTGAAGGAACAAGGGGTGGCTGTGGGCATGCACTTGCTGCCGCTGCCAGTGTTTATCTGCATGGCAGGAGGGCATTTGGGCGTTGCCAGGAAGGCGTTTTTATGTAGATTCCTCCTCTTTCAGCACTGCATTGTGGTGCAAGCAAAAGAAGCAAATCCTGTGTAGCTTCCTCTCCGGCCTTTATTCACCTCCCTCCCGCTTAGTAGCTGTAAATGTGTGTGAGCCTGCAGGGCCCCATGGAATTGCCTAGGAGTAGGCTGAATCAATCGCTGCAAGGGGTGAACAGCAGTATGGGACAGGCTCGGGCAAGGCAAGGGCCGCTCGGGTTATCGCTTCTCGGCCTTTTGGCTAAGATCAAGTGTAGTATCTGTTCTTATCAGTTTAATATCTGATACGTCCCCTATCTGGGGACCATATATTAAATGGATTTTTAGAACAGGGAGATGGAAATAGAGCTTGCTCTGTCCACTCCACGCATTGACCTGGTATTGCAGTATTTCCAGGACCGGTGCACCCTTCCCTTATGTGTTGACTAAAATCAGATTCCAAAAGTGCTATTTGTGTTTGCTATTGTTTTTGTCTTTCTGATGGGATCTCCCCTTTTAATCCCATTATTTCAACACCTGTTGGACAATGCATTTGTACAGTCATGTGTGATAATGAGCTCATTTATTAAATGCAATTAATTAATACATTGCCACCTCTTGTGTGTGTGTGTGTGTGTGTGTGTGTGTGTGTGTGTGTCTTCTGTGTTTCTGTGTTTCCGGCATTTCACATTGGAACAGCTCATTCACCTTCCTTGTCTTCTCTCCGCCCTCCCTTTTAGGTAGGTTAAAGAGCTGCACCTGAGCCAGCCACTGATTGATTGATGCAGCACCACAGTCAAATAGTGGAGTGGAGTAGGGGGAACAGCAAACAGCCATTAAAGCAGCCCGCCCGCCACAATGGACCTACCTGTGTACACTAGATGGATGTGATGGAATGTACTGTCGTCCCTACATTTCCAAGAAGAAGTAAGAATTGCAGTTGCAACAAACCCTTGCTTGCCTACAAAGAGAGCAGCAATTTGGATTTGTTACTATGTTACCTGGAAGAATAACAAACTGTGCAAGGATGGAGGTTGTAGGAGCAAAGAGAAGTTGTCTGTAAAGTTGGTGGATGCCTATTTTCCATTTTGCAGTCCCTTGTCTCCCTCTTGTGGCCTCCTGGAGGCAAATAAATGTGCAAAAAAAAGACAGCCTGGCGGCCGGCTGTTGCAGTGTTGCCCTCTCAGGCAACACTGAGTGACTGACTGAGCCGCACCGTCTTATATAAAGTTCAGACGGAACTTTGCACGTGTCATAGTGGAGCCCTCAGGATTCCAGAGCCAGCTTTCTGACATCATAATGGGGCCTGCCTCAGAGATAGATAAAAGCCTGGGCCCAGGCAGTGTTGGTCAGTGCTGCTCAGCAGGCAGCACTGGACTGGACTGGACTGGATTACAGCTGATACAAGGTGTGAAGGAACAAGGGGTGGCTGTGGGCATGCACTTGCTGCCGCTGCCAGTGTTTATCTGCATGGCAGGAGGGCATTTGGGCGTTGCCAGGAAGGCGTTTTTATGTAGATTCCTCCTCTTTCAGCACTGCATTGTGGTGCAAGCAAAAGAAGCAAATCCTGTGTAGCTTCCTCTCCGGCCTTTATTCACCTCCCTCCCGCTTAGTAGCTGTAAATGTGTGTGAGCCTGCAGGGCCCCATGGAATTGCCTAGGAGTAGGCTGAATCAATCGCTGCAAGGGGTGAACAGCAGTATGGGACAGGCTCGGGCAAGGCAAGGGCCGCTCGGGTTATCGCTTCTCGGCCTTTTGGCTAAGATCAAGTGTAGTATCTGTTCTTATCAGTTTAATATCTGATACGTCCCCTATCTGGGGACCATATATTAAATGGATTTTTAGAACAGGGAGATGGAAATAGAGCTTGCTCTGTCCACTCCACGCATTGACCTGGTATTGCAGTATTTCCAGGACCGGTGCACCCTTCCCTTATGTGTTGACTAAAATCAGATTCCAAAAGTGCTATTTGTGTTTGCTATTGTTTTTGTCTTTCTGATGGGATCTCCCCTTTTAATCCCATTATTTCAACACCTGTTGGACAATGCATTTGTACAGTCATGTGTGATAATGAGCTCATTTATTAAATGCAATTAATTAATACATTGCCACCTCTTGTGTGTGTGTGTGTGTGTGTGTGTGTGTGTGTGTGTGTGTCTTCTGTGTTTCTGTGTTTCCGGCATTTCACATTGGAACAGCTCATTCACCTTCCTTGTCTTCTCTCCGCCCTCCCTTTTAGGTAGGTTAAAGAGCTGCACCTGAGCCAGCCACTGATTGATTGATGCAGCACCACAGTCAAATAGTGGAGTGGAGTAGGGGGAACAGCAAACAGCCATTAAAGCAGCCCGCCCGCCACAATGGACCTACCTGTGTACACTAGATGGATGTGATGGAATGTACTGTCGTCCCTACATTTCCAAGAAGAAGTAAGAATTGCAGTTGCAACAAACCCTTGCTTGCCTACAAAGAGAGCAGCAATTTGGATTTGTTACTATGTTACCTGGAAGAATAACAAACTGTGCAAGGATGGAGGTTGTAGGAGCAAAGAGAAGTTGTCTGTAAAGTTGGTGGATGCCTATTTTCCATTTTGCAGTCCCTTGTCTCCCTCTTGTGGCCTCCTGGAGGCAAATAAATGTGCAAAAAAAAGACAGCCTGGCGGCCGGCTGTTGCAGTGTTGCCCTCTCAGGCAACACTGAGTGACTGACTGAGCCGCACCGTCTTATATAAAGTTCAGACGGAACTTTGCACGTGTCATAGTGGAGCCCTCAGGATTCCAGAGCCAGCTTTCTGACATCATAATGGGGCCTGCCTCAGAGATAGATAAAAGCCTGGGCCCAGGCAGTGTTGGTCAGTGCTGCTCAGCAGGCAGCACTGGACTGGACTGGACTGGATTACAGCTGATACAAGGTGTGAAGGAACAAGGGGTGGCTGTGGGCATGCACTTGCTGCCGCTGCCAGTGTTTATCTGCATGGCAGGAGGGCATTTGGGCGTTGCCAGGAAGGCGTTTTTATGTAGATTCCTCCTCTTTCAGCACTGCATTGTGGTGCAAGCAAAAGAAGCAAATCCTGTGTAGCTTCCTCTCCGGCCTTTATTCACCTCCCTCCCGATGTGTGTGAGCCTGCAGGGCCCCATGGAATTGCCTAGGAGTAGGCTGAATCAATCGCTGCAAGGGGTGAACAGCAGTATGGGACAGGCTCGGGCAAGGCAAGGGCCGCTCGGGTTATCGCTTCTCGGCCTTTTGGCTAAGATCAAGTGTAGTATCTGTTCTTATCAGTTTAATATCTGATACGTCCCCTATCTGGGGACCATATATTAAATGGATTTTTAGAACAGGGAGATGGAAATAGAGCTTGCTCTGTCCACTCCACGCATTGACCTGGTATTGCAGTATTTCCAGGACCGGTGCACCCTTCCCTTATGTGTTGACTAAAATCAGATTCCAAAAGTGCTATTTGTGTTTGCTATTGTTTTTGTCTTTCTGATGGGATCTCCCCTTTTAATCCCATTATTTCAACACCTGTTGGACAATGCATTTGTACAGTCATGTGTGATAATGAGCTCATTTATTAAATGCAATTAATTAATACATTGCCACCTCTTGTTGTGTGTGTGTGTGTGTGTGTGTGTGTGTGTGTGTGTCTTCTGTGTTTCTGTGTTTCCGGCATTTCACATTGGAACAGCTCATTCACCTTCCTTGTCTTCTCTCCGCCCTCCCTTTTAGGTAGGTTAAAGAGCTGCACCTGAGCCAGCCACTGATTGATTGATGCAGCACCACAGTCAAATAGTGGAGTGGAGTAGGGGGAACAGCAAACAGCCATTAAAGCAGCCCGCCCGCCACAATGGACCTACCTGTGTACACTAGATGGATGTGATGGAATGTACTGTCGTCCCTACATTTCCAAGAAGAAGTAAGAATTGCAGTTGCAACAAACCCTTGCTTGCCTACAAAGAGAGCAGCAATTTGGATTTGTTACTATGTTACCTGGAAGAATAACAAACTGTGCAAGGATGGAGGTTGTAGGAGCAAAGAGAAGTTGTCTGTAAAGTTGGTGGATGCCTATTTTCCATTTTGCAGTCCCTTGTCTCCCTCTTGTGGCCTCCTGGAGGCAAATAAATGTGCAAAAAAAAGACAGCCTGGCGGCCGGCTGTTGCAGTGTTGCCCTCTCAGGCAACACTGAGTGACTGACTGAGCCGCACCGTCTTATATAAAGTTCAGACGGAACTTTGCACGTGTCATAGTGGAGCCCTCAGGATTCCAGAGCCAGCTTTCTGACATCATAATGGGGCCTGCCTCAGAGATAGATAAAAGCCTGGGCCCAGGCAGTGTTGGTCAGTGCTGCTCAGCAGGCAGCACTGGACTGGACTGGACTGGATTACAGCTGATACAAGGTGTGAAGGAACAAGGGGTGGCTGTGGGCATGCACTTGCTGCCGCTGCCAGTGTTTATCTGCATGGCAGGAGGGCATTTGGGCGTTGCCAGGAAGGCGTTTTTATGTAGATTCCTCCTCTTTCAGCACTGCATTGTGGTGCAAGCAAAAGAAGCAAATCCTGTGTAGCTTCCTCTCCGGCCTTTATTCACCTCCCTCCCGCTTAGTAGCTGTAAATGTGTGTGAGCCTGCAGGGCCCCATGGAATTGCCTAGGAGTAGGCTGAATCAATCGCTGCAAGGGGTGAACAGCAGTATGGGACAGGCTCGGGCAAGGCAAGGGCCGCTCGGGTTATCGCTTCTCGGCCTTTTGGCTAAGATCAAGTGTAGTATCTGTTCTTATCAGTTTAATATCTGATACGTCCCCTATCTGGGGACCATATATTAAATGGATTTTTAGAACAGGGAGATGGAAATAGAGCTTGCTCTGTCCACTCCACGCATTGACCTGGTATTGCAGTATTTCCAGGACCGGTGCACCCTTCCCTTATGTGTTGACTAAAATCAGATTCCAAAAGTGCTATTTGTGTTTGCTATTGTTTTTGTCTTTCTGATGGGATCTCCCCTTTTAATCCCATTATTTCAACACCTGTTGGACAATGCATTTGTACAGTCATGTGTGATAATGAGCTCATTTATTAAATGCAATTAATTAATACATTGCCACCTCTTGTTGTGTGTGTGTGTGTGTGTGTGTGTGTGTGTGTGTGTCTTCTGTGTTTCTGTGTTTCCGGCATTTCACATTGGAACAGCTCATTCACCTTCCTTGTCTTCTCTCCGCCCTCCCTTTTAGGTAGGTTAAAGAGCTGCACCTGAGCCAGCCACTGATTGATTGATGCAGCACCACAGTCAAATAGTGGAGTGGAGTAGGGGGAACAGCAAACAGCCATTAAAGCAGCCCGCCCGCCACAATGGACCTACCTGTGTACACTAGATGGATGTGATGGAATGTACTGTCGTCCCTACATTTCCAAGAAGAAGTAAGAATTGCAGTTGCAACAAACCCTTGCTTGCCTACAAAGAGAGCAGCAATTTGGATTTGTTACTATGTTACCTGGAAGAATAACAAACTGTGCAAGGATGGAGGTTGTAGGAGCAAAGAGAAGTTGTCTGTAAAGTTGGTGGATGCCTATTTTCCATTTTGCAGTCCCTTGTCTCCCTCTTGTGGCCTCCTGGAGGCAAATAAATGTGCAAAAAAAAGACAGCCTGGCGGCCGGCTGTTGCAGTGTTGCCCTCTCAGGCAACACTGAGTGACTGACTGAGCCGCACCGTCTTATATAAAGTTCAGACGGAACTTTGCACGTGTCATAGTGGAGCCCTCAGGATTCCAGAGCCAGCTTTCTGACATCATAATGGGGCCTGCCTCAGAGATAGATAAAAGCCTGGGCCCAGGCAGTGTTGGTCAGTGCTGCTCAGCAGGCAGCACTGGACTGGACTGGACTGGATTACAGCTGATACAAGGTGTGAAGGAACAAGGGGTGGCTGTGGGCATGCACTTGCTGCCGCTGCCAGTGTTTATCTGCATGGCAGGAGGGCATTTGGGCGTTGCCAGGAAGGCGTTTTTATGTAGATTCCTCCTCTTTCAGCACTGCATTGTGGTGCAAGCAAAAGAAGCAAATCCTGTGTAGCTTCCTCTCCGGCCTTTATTCACCTCCCTCCCGCTTAGTAGCTGTAAATGTGTGTGAGCCTGCAGGGCCCCATGGAATTGCCTAGGAGTAGGCTGAATCAATCGCTGCAAGGGGTGAACAGCAGTATGGGACAGGCTCGGGCAAGGCAAGGGCCGCTCGGGTTATCGCTTCTCGGCCTTTTGGCTAAGATCAAGTGTAGTATCTGTTCTTATCAGTTTAATATCTGATACGTCCCCTATCTGGGGACCATATATTAAATGGATTTTTAGAACAGGGAGATGGAAATAGAGCTTGCTCTGTCCACTCCACGCATTGACCTGGTATTGCAGTATTTCCAGGACCGGTGCACCCTTCCCTTATGTGTTGACTAAAATCAGATTCCAAAAGTGCTATTTGTGTTTGCTATTGTTTTTGTCTTTCTGATGGGATCTCCCCTTTTAATCCCATTATTTCAACACCTGTTGGACAATGCATTTGTACAGTCATGTGTGATAATGAGCTCATTTATTAAATGCAATTAATTAATACATTGCCACCTCTTGTGTGTGTGTGTGTGTGTGTGTGTGTGTGTGTGTGTGTGTCTTCTGTGTTTCTGTGTTTCCGGCATTTCACATTGGAACAGCTCATTCACCTTCCTTGTCTTCTCTCCGCCCTCCCTTTTAGGTAGGTTAAAGAGCTGCACCTGAGCCAGCCACTGATTGATTGATGCAGCACCACAGTCAAATAGTGGAGTGGAGTAGGGGGAACAGCAAACAGCCATTAAAGCAGCCCGCCCGCCACAATGGACCTACCTGTGTACACTAGATGGATGTGATGGAATGTACTGTCGTCCCTACATTTCCAAGAAGAAGTAAGAATTGCAGTTGCAACAAACCCTTGCTTGCCTACAAAGAGAGCAGCAATTTGGATTTGTTACTATGTTACCTGGAAGAATAACAAACTGTGCAAGGATGGAGGTTGTAGGAGCAAAGAGAAGTTGTCTGTAAAGTTGGTGGATGCCTATTTTCCATTTTGCAGTCCCTTGTCTCCCTCTTGTGGCCTCCTGGAGGCAAATAAATGTGCAAAAAAAAGACAGCCTGGCGGCCGGCTGTTGCAGTGTTGCCCTCTCAGGCAACACTGAGTGACTGACTGAGCCGCACCGTCTTATATAAAGTTCAGACGGAACTTTGCACGTGTCATAGTGGAGCCCTCAGGATTCCAGAGCCAGCTTTCTGACATCATAATGGGGCCTGCCTCAGAGATAGATAAAAGCCTGGGCCCAGGCAGTGTTGGTCAGTGCTGCTCAGCAGGCAGCACTGGACTGGACTGGACTGGATTACAGCTGATACAAGGTGTGAAGGAACAAGGGGTGGCTGTGGGCATGCACTTGCTGCCGCTGCCAGTGTTTATCTGCATGGCAGGAGGGCATTTGGGCGTTGCCAGGAAGGCGTTTTTATGTAGATTCCTCCTCTTTCAGCACTGCATTGTGGTGCAAGCAAAAGAAGCAAATCCTGTGTAGCTTCCTCTCCGGCCTTTATTCACCTCCCTCCCGCTTAGTAGCTGTAAATGTGTGTGAGCCTGCAGGGCCCCATGGAATTGCCTAGGAGTAGGCTGAATCAATCGCTGCAAGGGGTGAACAGCAGTATGGGACAGGCTCGGGCAAGGCAAGGGCCGCTCGGGTTATCGCTTCTCGGCCTTTTGGCTAAGATCAAGTGTAGTATCTGTTCTTATCAGTTTAATATCTGATACGTCCCCTATCTGGGGACCATATATTAAATGGATTTTTAGAACAGGGAGATGGAAATAGAGCTTGCTCTGTCCACTCCACGCATTGACCTGGTATTGCAGTATTTCCAGGACCGGTGCACCCTTCCCTTATGTGTTGACTAAAATCAGATTCCAAAAGTGCTATTTGTGTTTGCTATTGTTTTTGTCTTTCTGATGGGATCTCCCCTTTTAATCCCATTATTTCAACACCTGTTGGACAATGCATTTGTACAGTCATGTGTGATAATGAGCTCATTTATTAAATGCAATTAATTAATACATTGCCACCTCTTGTTGTGTGTGTGTGTGTGTGTGTGTGTGTGTGTGTGTGTGTGTCTTCTGTGTTTCTGTGTTTCCGGCATTTCACATTGGAACAGCTCATTCACCTTCCTTGTCTTCTCTCCGCCCTCCCTTTTAGGTAGGTTAAAGAGCTGCACCTGAGCCAGCCACTGATTGATTGATGCAGCACCACAGTCAAATAGTGGAGTGGAGTAGGGGGAACAGCAAACAGCCATTAAAGCAGCCCGCCCGCCACAATGGACCTACCTGTGTACACTAGATGGATGTGATGGAATGTACTGTCGTCCCTACATTTCCAAGAAGAAGTAAGAATTGCAGTTGCAACAAACCCTTGCTTGCCTACAAAGAGAGCAGCAATTTGGATTTGTTACTATGTTACCTGGAAGAATAACAAACTGTGCAAGGATGGAGGTTGTAGGAGCAAAGAGAAGTTGTCTGTAAAGTTGGTGGATGCCTATTTTCCATTTTGCAGTCCCTTGTCTCCCTCTTGTGGCCTCCTGGAGGCAAATAAATGTGCAAAAAAAAGACAGCCTGGCGGCCGGCTGTTGCAGTGTTGCCCTCTCAGGCAACACTGAGTGACTGACTGAGCCGCACCGTCTTATATAAAGTTCAGACGGAACTTTGCACGTGTCATAGTGGAGCCCTCAGGATTCCAGAGCCAGCTTTCTGACATCATAATGGGGCCTGCCTCAGAGATAGATAAAAGCCTGGGCCCAGGCAGTGTTGGTCAGTGCTGCTCAGCAGGCAGCACTGGACTGGACTGGACTGGATTACAGCTGATACAAGGTGTGAAGGAACAAGGGGTGGCTGTGGGCATGCACTTGCTGCCGCTGCCAGTGTTTATCTGCATGGCAGGAGGGCATTTGGGCGTTGCCAGGAAGGCGTTTTTATGTAGATTCCTCCTCTTTCAGCACTGCATTGTGGTGCAAGCAAAAGAAGCAAATCCTGTGTAGCTTCCTCTCCGGCCTTTATTCACCTCCCTCCCGCTTAGTAGCTGTAAATGTGTGTGAGCCTGCAGGGCCCCATGGAATTGCCTAGGAGTAGGCTGAATCAATCGCTGCAAGGGGTGAACAGCAGTATGGGACAGGCTCGGGCAAGGCAAGGGCCGCTCGGGTTATCGCTTCTCGGCCTTTTGGCTAAGATCAAGTGTAGTATCTGTTCTTATCAGTTTAATATCTGATACGTCCCCTATCTGGGGACCATATATTAAATGGATTTTTAGAACAGGGAGATGGAAATAGAGCTTGCTCTGTCCACTCCACGCATTGACCTGGTATTGCAGTATTTCCAGGACCGGTGCACCCTTCCCTTATGTGTTGACTAAAATCAGATTCCAAAAGTGCTATTTGTGTTTGCTATTGTTTTTGTCTTTCTGATGGGATCTCCCCTTTTAATCCCATTATTTCAACACCTGTTGGACAATGCATTTGTACAGTCATGTGTGATAATGAGCTCATTTATTAAATGCAATTAATTAATACATTGCCACCTCTTGTTGTGTGTGTGTGTGTGTGTGTGTGTGTGTGTGTGTGTGTGTCTTCTGTGTTTCTGTGTTTCCGGCATTTCACATTGGAACAGCTCATTCACCTTCCTTGTCTTCTCTCCGCCCTCCCTTTTAGGTAGGTTAAAGAGCTGCACCTGAGCCAGCCACTGATTGATTGATGCAGCACCACAGTCAAATAGTGGAGTGGAGTAGGGGGAACAGCAAACAGCCATTAAAGCAGCCCGCCCGCCACAATGGACCTACCTGTGTACACTAGATGGATGTGATGGAATGTACTGTCGTCCCTACATTTCCAAGAAGAAGTAAGAATTGCAGTTGCAACAAACCCTTGCTTGCCTACAAAGAGAGCAGCAATTTGGATTTGTTACTATGTTACCTGGAAGAATAACAAACTGTGCAAGGATGGAGGTTGTAGGAGCAAAGAGAAGTTGTCTGTAAAGTTGGTGGATGCCTATTTTCCATTTTGCAGTCCCTTGTCTCCCTCTTGTGGCCTCCTGGAGGCAAATAAATGTGCAAAAAAAAGACAGCCTGGCGGCCGGCTGTTGCAGTGTTGCCCTCTCAGGCAACACTGAGTGACTGACTGAGCCGCACCGTCTTATATAAAGTTCAGACGGAACTTTGCACGTGTCATAGTGGAGCCCTCAGGATTCCAGAGCCAGCTTTCTGACATCATAATGGGGCCTGCCTCAGAGATAGATAAAAGCCTGGGCCCAGGCAGTGTTGGTCAGTGCTGCTCAGCAGGCAGCACTGGACTGGACTGGACTGGATTACAGCTGATACAAGGTGTGAAGGAACAAGGGGTGGCTGTGGGCATGCACTTGCTGCCGCTGCCAGTGTTTATCTGCATGGCAGGAGGGCATTTGGGCGTTGCCAGGAAGGCGTTTTTATGTAGATTCCTCCTCTTTCAGCACTGCATTGTGGTGCAAGCAAAAGAAGCAAATCCTGTGTAGCTTCCTCTCCGGCCTTTATTCACCTCCCTCCCGCTTAGTAGCTGTAAATGTGTGTGAGCCTGCAGGGCCCCATGGAATTGCCTAGGAGTAGGCTGAATCAATCGCTGCAAGGGGTGAACAGCAGTATGGGACAGGCTCGGGCAAGGCAAGGGCCGCTCGGGTTATCGCTTCTCGGCCTTTTGGCTAAGATCAAGTGTAGTATCTGTTCTTATCAGTTTAATATCTGATACGTCCCCTATCTGGGGACCATATATTAAATGGATTTTTAGAACAGGGAGATGGAAATAGAGCTTGCTCTGTCCACTCCACGCATTGACCTGGTATTGCAGTATTTCCAGGACCGGTGCACCCTTCCCTTATGTGTTGACTAAAATCAGATTCCAAAAGTGCTATTTGTGTTTGCTATTGTTTTTGTCTTTCTGATGGGATCTCCCCTTTTAATCCCATTATTTCAACACCTGTTGGACAATGCATTTGTACAGTCATGTGTGATAATGAGCTCATTTATTAAATGCAATTAATTAATACATTGCCACCTCTTGTTGTGTGTGTGTGTGTGTGTGTGTGTGTGTGTGTGTGTGTGTCTTCTGTGTTTCTGTGTTTCCGGCATTTCACATTGGAACAGCTCATTCACCTTCCTTGTCTTCTCTCCGCCCTCCCTTTTAGGTAGGTTAAAGAGCTGCACCTGAGCCAGCCACTGATTGATTGATGCAGCACCACAGTCAAATAGTGGAGTGGAGTAGGGGGAACAGCAAACAGCCATTAAAGCAGCCCGCCCGCCACAATGGACCTACCTGTGTACACTAGATGGATGTGATGGAATGTACTGTCGTCCCTACATTTCCAAGAAGAAGTAAGAATTGCAGTTGCAACAAACCCTTGCTTGCCTACAAAGAGAGCAGCAATTTGGATTTGTTACTATGTTACCTGGAAGAATAACAAACTGTGCAAGGATGGAGGTTGTAGGAGCAAAGAGAAGTTGTCTGTAAAGTTGGTGGATGCCTATTTTCCATTTTGCAGTCCCTTGTCTCCCTCTTGTGGCCTCCTGGAGGCAAATAAATGTGCAAAAAAAAGACAGCCTGGCGGCCGGCTGTTGCAGTGTTGCCCTCTCAGGCAACACTGAGTGACTGACTGAGCCGCACCGTCTTATATAAAGTTCAGACGGAACTTTGCACGTGTCATAGTGGAGCCCTCAGGATTCCAGAGCCAGCTTTCTGACATCATAATGGGGCCTGCCTCAGAGATAGATAAAAGCCTGGGCCCAGGCAGTGTTGGTCAGTGCTGCTCAGCAGGCAGCACTGGACTGGACTGGACTGGATTACAGCTGATACAAGGTGTGAAGGAACAAGGGGTGGCTGTGGGCATGCACTTGCTGCCGCTGCCAGTGTTTATCTGCATGGCAGGAGGGCATTTGGGCGTTGCCAGGAAGGCGTTTTTATGTAGATTCCTCCTCTTTCAGCACTGCATTGTGGTGCAAGCAAAAGAAGCAAATCCTGTGTAGCTTCCTCTCCGGCCTTTATTCACCTCCCTCCCGCTTAGTAGCTGTAAATGTGTGTGAGCCTGCAGGGCCCCATGGAATTGCCTAGGAGTAGGCTGAATCAATCGCTGCAAGGGGTGAACAGCAGTATGGGACAGGCTCGGGCAAGGCAAGGGCCGCTCGGGTTATCGCTTCTCGGCCTTTTGGCTAAGATCAAGTGTAGTATCTGTTCTTATCAGTTTAATATCTGATACGTCCCCTATCTGGGGACCATATATTAAATGGATTTTTAGAACAGGGAGATGGAAATAGAGCTTGCTCTGTCCACTCCACGCATTGACCTGGTATTGCAGTATTTCCAGGACCGGTGCACCCTTCCCTTATGTGTTGACTAAAATCAGATTCCAAAAGTGCTATTTGTGTTTGCTATTGTTTTTGTCTTTCTGATGGGATCTCCCCTTTTAATCCCATTATTTCAACACCTGTTGGACAATGCATTTGTACAGTCATGTGTGATAATGAGCTCATTTATTAAATGCAATTAATTAATACATTGCCACCTCTTGTTGTGTGTGTGTGTGTGTGTGTGTGTGTGTGTGTGTGTGTGTCTTCTGTGTTTCTGTGTTTCCGGCATTTCACATTGGAACAGCTCATTCACCTTCCTTGTCTTCTCTCCGCCCTCCCTTTTAGGTAGGTTAAAGAGCTGCACCTGAGCCAGCCACTGATTGATTGATGCAGCACCACAGTCAAATAGTGGAGTGGAGTAGGGGGAACAGCAAACAGCCATTAAAGCAGCCCGCCCGCCACAATGGACCTACCTGTGTACACTAGATGGATGTGATGGAATGTACTGTCGTCCCTACATTTCCAAGAAGAAGTAAGAATTGCAGTTGCAACAAACCCTTGCTTGCCTACAAAGAGAGCAGCAATTTGGATTTGTTACTATGTTACCTGGAAGAATAACAAACTGTGCAAGGATGGAGGTTGTAGGAGCAAAGAGAAGTTGTCTGTAAAGTTGGTGGATGCCTATTTTCCATTTTGCAGTCCCTTGTCTCCCTCTTGTGGCCTCCTGGAGGCAAATAAATGTGCAAAAAAAAGACAGCCTGGCGGCCGGCTGTTGCAGTGTTGCCCTCTCAGGCAACACTGAGTGACTGACTGAGCCGCACCGTCTTATATAAAGTTCAGACGGAACTTTGCACGTGTCATAGTGGAGCCCTCAGGATTCCAGAGCCAGCTTTCTGACATCATAATGGGGCCTGCCTCAGAGATAGATAAAAGCCTGGGCCCAGGCAGTGTTGGTCAGTGCTGCTCAGCAGGCAGCACTGGACTGGACTGGACTGGATTACAGCTGATACAAGGTGTGAAGGAACAAGGGGTGGCTGTGGGCATGCACTTGCTGCCGCTGCCAGTGTTTATCTGCATGGCAGGAGGGCATTTGGGCGTTGCCAGGAAGGCGTTTTTATGTAGATTCCTCCTCTTTCAGCACTGCATTGTGGTGCAAGCAAAAGAAGCAAATCCTGTGTAGCTTCCTCTCCGGCCTTTATTCACCTCCCTCCCGCTTAGTAGCTGTAAATGTGTGTGAGCCTGCAGGGCCCCATGGAATTGCCTAGGAGTAGGCTGAATCAATCGCTGCAAGGGGTGAACAGCAGTATGGGACAGGCTCGGGCAAGGCAAGGGCCGCTCGGGTTATCGCTTCTCGGCCTTTTGGCTAAGATCAAGTGTAGTATCTGTTCTTATCAGTCCTTGTAAGGATAGATAGCTCGGAGAACCACTGGGGGCTATAAACACTAGCTTAGCGATCCAAGAGCGTTCCAGACGAAGCCGGCGACGAACTGCGGAGAAGAACCAGCGAAGACGACGATCCAGAAGGGAGAAGCCGCCATCGAGGAAGAAGCTCCGGGAGATCGCTGCCGGGAAGAAGAAGGAGAACTTCGGAGAAGAGCCGCTGCTGAAGGGGATCTTCGAAGAAGCTCGGCCGCAGAAGAAGAAGCTCGACGAGGAACCGCTGCGGAAGAAATTTCGTGGAAGAACCTCGGCCAGCAAGGAGAAGATTTGCATAGCTCCGCCCCCTTCGGGAAAGAGCTATCGAAGATCCTCCCCAAGCGACAGGAACAGCTGGAAGAAGCCATGGCCTCAACCAGCAACCCTGCCACCCAGAAGAAGAAGGCTGATGGACCAGGTGAGCCGGCCCAGGCCAGGACATCTCCTCCTGAAGCCTCCTCAAGCGAACAGGCCACCAGGAAGCCGAACCAGGCTGCTCCAACCCTGGAGCCCTGGATGAAGCAGACGGTGGCCCTGAAGCTCAAGGAGGTGGACGGGAGAGTGCCGGACATGACGGAAGAAGTGTTCTGCCAGAAGATGCTCCTGGATCAGGGCTTCGCTAAGCCGGAGACCATCAGTATCCAGGCCTTCATGACCGGGATGTTCTTCGTGACCTTCGCTTCGATCAACATCTGCAGAAGGTACTGGGAGATGGTGAAAGCGGCGAGGCCTGAATCCCCTTTCTCTCGCTTTGTGGGCAACTGCCCTGTCCAAAGAGAGGAAAGGCGGGTGACGGTCTCAATGCGGAACCCACACACCCCCGGCAAAGACATCACCACGCTCCTGAAGCGGTTCTGCACAGTGGTGAGGGAACCCACCCACATCCTGAACGGACTCGGCTTCTGGACTGGCAAGTGGTCGGTAATCGTCCGACTGAACAAGGATTCGAGCGCGGAAGACGGCCTCCAGCACCTGCCCCAGTCATTCTCGCTGGGCAACTCCTACGGCCTCATCTACTACCCGGACATGCCGCAGATCTGCAGGAGATGCAGCAAGAAGGGTCATTCGGTGAAGGACTGCAAGGAGGACGCCTGCAAGAACTGCCGGGTAACAGGACACGAGACCAAAGACTGCCCGAAACGGACAATGTGCAACCTCTGCGGACAAGCAGCCCACTCTTACAAGGACTGCCCGAAGAGGGATCGATCCTGGGCAACTGTAGCAGCGAAAGCTCCAGCCAGAGGGAACCCCGCCCCAGCCAGAGCTCCAGCGGCACAGAAGACCGGGAAAAAGAAGGATGGTAAGAAGACGACAGTCCCTCCCCCCCCCTCTCCCGGCCCTCCCTCGCCCTACCCTTCCCACCCTCCCTCGCCCGGCCCTCCCCACCCCCCCGTCCCCAACCCCTGTCACCCCCACTGAGGCTCTCACCTTCTCCTACCCACCCATCTCAGTGGTCCTGTCACCTGCACCTCTCCCAACCCAGCCTCCCTTCTCCCCAGCTCCAGCAGCACTAACATCTTCCCCTCCAGCTGCTGGAGTCCTCTCCCTGGAGGATTTTCCCCCTCTTGTCTCCTCAGGTGCCATCCAGAGGAAGAGAAAGGTGAGGGACAGCCCAGCTGCTGAGTCCTCAAAGAGACAAGTCGTGGAAATCTGCGAAGATTCCCTTGCGCAGCAGGAGGAAATGGAGCAGATGGTGGAGGAACTCGTGTCTGAACCTGAGGTCATCGACTTCACAACAGACATCCAGGTGGCTACAATCCTGGAACAATTTTTGTCAGAGGGCCTGCTGGATCTTCCGGACCCGCCAGGCTCCAGAGAGGAGGATCCGCCCGACCGGACTGGTAACTAAGGTGTATCGTTTGCACTAACCTTCTTTATTCTCCCCCATGGCTGCTAAACTTAACATCTTTAGCCTCAATGTGAGGAGTGTTAGAGATAGGACTAGATGTCAGATGGTGCTAACTTTTCTTTCCAAGCAGTCGAGTGATGTATTTATGCTGCAGGAATGTACTCTCCCCTCTTCCAGGTCATACCATCATCTGGCCAGGCAGTGGACCCATGGCCCGTCCTACTGGTCTGGTGGGGGCGACTGTAAGTCTGCAGGGGTTGCCATCCTGATTAGGGGAAGCGTATTTACTGTTGACTCTGTCCAGGAGCTCGTCTGCGGCCGCTTGTTGGTCGTAGACGGTTCCTGGGCGGGAGAGCCGATTAGGCTCATCAACGTGTACGCTCCCCCTATGAAGGCTGAGCGCCTGGAACTATTCCAGACCCTGCGGACCCAGCTCGCCACCACTAGGGCAGTGGTGATGGCCGGGGACTTCAACTGCCCCATCGAAGAGGATGGACGAAGTTCCGGCACTTCAATCAAGCTGGATGTCAGTTCCAAACTGCTTATCGAGATGGTAACCGAAGCATCCTTGCAGGACGTTGTGGGCTCCATGGGGATCGGCTCTGTGAACTATTCATGGAGCCGACCCGATGGCTCACTTCGTTCTCGGATTGACTTTGTGTTCACCTCCCGGGCAGTCAAGCAGCATGGGCACTCCATGGTCCCCTGCTTCTTCTCTGACCACAGGGCCATTCTCTTCCAGGGTGCCATCGGCCACGGTTTTCCTCCCGGCCCTGGCTCCTGGAAGCTGAATTGTGCCCTGCTGGAAAGAGAAGAGGTACTGGCGGAACTTAGAGACGCCTATATTGTTTGGAGGAATGATAAAGTTTTCTTTGACAAAACCTGTGACTGGTGGGAATATGTTAAAGTTGAATTTCGTTGTTTCTTTCAGGCAAAAAGTCGTCAACAGGCGTGTGAGAGGAAGAGAGACTTCAGAGAGATGCAGCGTCAGCTGCGATCCCTGCAAGACCTCCTTCAATGCGGCTGGGACGTCAGGAAGGAGCTGGAGGAAGCCAAAAAGGGCCTGAAAAGGCACTTTGAGGAGGAATCCAAGCGAATTGTCTTTCGTTCCAAGGTGGAGAACCTGGAGAAGGGTGAGAAATGTAACTCGTTCTTTTTCAGGAAACTCCATGCCGGCCACACGCCCCTGAGGGAACTCCGAGATGAGACCGGAAACATGCATTCTGGGAAGAAGGAGGTGATGGGAGTCGTCACAGACTACTACCGAAGCCTCTACTCCCGGAAAACCACTGACCCCGAAGCCGCCGATAAATTCCTGTCAGGTATCACTAATCATCTTGATCCTGCAGGTACGGAGGCTATGGACGTACCCCTGACGGTGGAGGAACTGCTCTCTGCCGCTAAATCCTTCAGACCCGGCAGGACCCCGGGCAGTGATGGTCTCCCAGCAGAGCTCTATGTAGCGCTGGGGGACTTGATCTGTCCGGACCTGCTGGAGCTCTATGAGGAGATGGTGGTGGAGGGTAGAATGCCACCGTCCTTGAGAGAAGGCATGATCACGATCTTGTATAAGCGGAAGGGGGAGAGATGTGACCTGAAAAACTGGCGTCCCATCTCTCTCCTGAACGTGGACTACAAGATCCTCGCCAAAGTATTGACCAACAGACTGAAGGTTGTCATCGGACAGATCATCGGATCGGACCAAACCTGCGGCATTCCTGGCCGTAGGGTGGCCGACAGTCTTGCCCTGGTGAGGGACACGGTGCATTACATGCAAAGCCGCCGTACACACGCGGCCCTGGTCAGTCTGGATCAGGAGAAGGCTTTTGACCGGGTCTCTCACGAATTCATGGGTAAGGCTCTGCGTAGGCTGCGGCTTGGCAGGTTGTTCTGTTTGTATGTTAACCTGATGTATTGCGACATTTACAGCTCGGTGCTGGTGAACGGCTGGAAGACTGACCCCTTTCCTGTATCGTCGGGGGTTAGACAAGGCTGTCCTCTTTCACCTCTCCTTTTTGTTTGTGTTATAGAGCTCTTCGCAGAGGCTATCCGGCAGAATGGAGAGATCAGAGGGATCACCGCACCAGGTCCAGGACACTTCGAGGTCAAATGCTCGCTGTACATGGACGACGTGACCGTCTTCTGCGCCGACCAGAGTTCGGTGACTGCACTCGTCCAGACCTGTGAGGAGTTCGGACGCGCTTCAGGGGCAAAAGTCAACTGCGGGAAGTCGGAAGCCATGCTCTTCGGAAAGTGGTACCTGCCTTCTCCTGCCTCCTTCCCGTTTACTATCAAGCCGGACTTCATCAAAATTCTGGGAGTCTGGTTCGGTAAGGAAGGTGCAGCCCTAAAGTCGTGGGAAGAACGCTTGGCCAAAGTCAACCAAAGGATCGGACTGTGGAGCCTCAGACAACTCACTATTGAGGGCAAAGCAATGGTCCTGCGTAACGAAGTCTTGCCTGTGCTACAATACACTGCACAGGCATGGCCCCCTCTTGCAACGGTCTCGAGGGCCATTACCAGGACTGTGTTTCGCTTCATCTGGGGCTCGAAAATGGACAGAGTAAAGCGGACTGTTATGTACAAGGAGCCCCGCAAAGGTGGGAAGGGTATACCCGACATTCCCACTCTGCTGCGGATCGCTTTTGTATGTGACTGTGTTCGTAGGACTCTGAGGACAGCAAACGGCTCTGCGGGCAAGGCCATGTCCCGCTACTTCCTCCTTCCCCTCTGGCGAGGTTTTGGCTGGGATAAGTGGGACAGCTCCTTCCCTTACAACTGGCACGCTCCCTGGTTCTACGGAGATGTCGTCCGGTTTGTGAGGGAGCATCAACTGGAGGGTCTTAAGCCCGACTTGTGGAAACCTAAGACGATCCACAAGCACATCAGAGCAAAGGACCCACTGGAGTTTGTTCCAGGGCTTCATGCCGACACGTTGGAGACTGTTTGGACTAACGTGTCATCTGGCAGGTTGACCAACGGGCACAAGGACATTTCATGGATGGCCATCCAGGGAGGACTGCCTCTTAGGTCATTCATGCATGCCCGCAACCTGTGCAAGACCCGGTACTGCCCCAGGTGCCCCTTCACGGAGGAAACATCTTTGCACATTTTCTGGCAGTGCCCCTTTGCACAGGGTCTGTTGAAAGCCTTGGAACACGAACTCAAGGACTCAGTTCCCAGGAACAGACTGTCGTACCGCTCGGTACTTTATGGACTATTTCCTGGGAATACCACGGATGGAGCAATCCAGGAAGCCTGGCGCCTTATGAACTGTTTTAAGGACGCTATATGGTTCGCCAGGAATCGTCTGATTTTGCGGAGAGAGAGTGTGTCCGTCCAGGACTGCCGCAGGCTGATCCACAGCCTGCTCAGAGACTATTCCACCTGGGACAGCCCGGACGTCGATGAGGAAGAGGACTGATACTCCCCTTCCCCCCACTCTCCCTTCTTGTGTGTTGTCTTTCAATAAAGCTTCGGGCCTGTGATTTCCCGCTTCCCTATCCCCTCCTACCCACTCCCCTATCCCATCACTTGTCTGTAATGCTTTGTTGTTTGGCTTTAGTGAATGCAAGAATGTTAGTGTAGCATGTGGTGTAATGTATAGCATAGGCTAGCCTGTACTGTGTATTATACTGTCATGTTATGTTTGACGACTGTTATTATTTATTATTTGCTGCTTCATGGCTCGCGCTGCGTCGCAGTAATGTTTGTATGATGACGATTGATTGTCAATAAAGCATTTTTCAATCAAAAATCTGTTCTTATCAGTTTAATATCTGATACGTCCCCTATCTGGGGACCATATATTAAATGGATTTTTAGAACAGGGAGATGGAAATAGAGCTTGCTCTGTCCACTCCACGCATTGACCTGGTATTGCAGTATTTCCAGGACCGGTGCACCCTTCCCTTATGTGTTGACTAAAATCAGATTCCAAAAGTGCTATTTGTGTTTGCTATTGTTTTTGTCTTTCTGATGGGATCTCCCCTTTTAATCCCATTATTTCAACACCTGTTGGACAATGCATTTGTACAGTCATGTGTGATAATGAGCTCATTTATTAAATGCAATTAATTAATACATTGCCACCTCTTGTTGTGTGTGTGTGTGTGTGTGTGTGTGTGTGTGTGTGTCTTCTGTGTTTCTGTGTTTCCGGCATTTCACATTGGAACAGCTCATTCACCTTCCTTGTCTTCTCTCCGCCCTCCCTTTTAGGTAGGTTAAAGAGCTGCACCTGAGCCAGCCACTGATTGATTGATGCAGCACCACAGTCAAATAGTGGAGTGGAGTAGGGGGAACAGCAAACAGCCATTAAAGCAGCCCGCCCGCCACAATGGACCTACCTGTGTACACTAGATGGATGTGATGGAATGTACTGTCGTCCCTACATTTCCAAGAAGAAGTAAGAATTGCAGTTGCAACAAACCCTTGCTTGCCTACAAAGAGAGCAGCAATTTGGATTTGTTACTATGTTACCTGGAAGAATAACAAACTGTGCAAGGATGGAGGTTGTAGGAGCAAAGAGAAGTTGTCTGTAAAGTTGGTGGATGCCTATTTTCCATTTTGCAGTCCCTTGTCTCCCTCTTGTGGCCTCCTGGAGGCAAATAAATGTGCAAAAAAAAGACAGCCTGGCGGCCGGCTGTTGCAGTGTTGCCCTCTCAGGCAACACTGAGTGACTGACTGAGCCGCACCGTCTTATATAAAGTTCAGACGGAACTTTGCACGTGTCATAGTGGAGCCCTCAGGATTCCAGAGCCAGCTTTCTGACATCATAATGGGGCCTGCCTCAGAGATAGATAAAAGCCTGGGCCCAGGCAGTGTTGGTCAGTGCTGCTCAGCAGGCAGCACTGGACTGGACTGGACTGGATTACAGCTGATACAAGGTGTGAAGGAACAAGGGGTGGCTGTGGGCATGCACTTGCTGCCGCTGCCAGTGTTTATCTGCATGGCAGGAGGGCATTTGGGCGTTGCCAGGAAGGCGTTTTTATGTAGATTCCTCCTCTTTCAGCACTGCATTGTGGTGCAAGCAAAAGAAGCAAATCCTGTGTAGCTTCCTCTCCGGCCTTTATTCACCTCCCTCCCGCTTAGTAGCTGTAAATGTGTGTGAGCCTGCAGGGCCCCATGGAATTGCCTAGGAGTAGGCTGAATCAATCGCTGCAAGGGGTGAACAGCAGTATGGGACAGGCTCGGGCAAGGCAAGGGCCGCTCGGGTTATCGCTTCTCGGCCTTTTGGCTAAGATCAAGTGTAGTATCTGTTCTTATCAGTTTAATATCTGATACGTCCCCTATCTGGGGACCATATATTAAATGGATTTTTAGAACAGGGAGATGGAAATAGAGCTTGCTCTGTCCACTCCACGCATTGACCTGGTATTGCAGTATTTCCAGGACCGGTGCACCCTTCCCTTATGTGTTGACTAAAATCAGATTCCAAAAGTGCTATTTGTGTTTGCTATTGTTTTTGTCTTTCTGATGGGATCTCCCCTTTTAATCCCATTATTTCAACACCTGTTGGACAATGCATTTGTACAGTCATGTGTGATAATGAGCTCATTTATTAAATGCAATTAATTAATACATTGCCACCTCTTGTGTGTGTGTGTGTGTGTGTGTGTGTGTGTGTGTGTGTGTCTTCTGTGTTTCTGTGTTTCCGGCATTTCACATTGGAACAGCTCATTCACCTTCCTTGTCTTCTCTCCGCCCTCCCTTTTAGGTAGGTTAAAGAGCTGCACCTGAGCCAGCCACTGATTGATTGATGCAGCACCACAGTCAAATAGTGGAGTGGAGTAGGGGGAACAGCAAACAGCCATTAAAGCAGCCCGCCCGCCACAATGGACCTACCTGTGTACACTAGATGGATGTGATGGAATGTACTGTCGTCCCTACATTTCCAAGAAGAAGTAAGAATTGCAGTTGCAACAAACCCTTGCTTGCCTACAAAGAGAGCAGCAATTTGGATTTGTTACTATGTTACCTGGAAGAATAACAAACTGTGCAAGGATGGAGGTTGTAGGAGCAAAGAGAAGTTGTCTGTAAAGTTGGTGGATGCCTATTTTCCATTTTGCAGTCCCTTGTCTCCCTCTTGTGGCCTCCTGGAGGCAAATAAATGTGCAAAAAAAAGACAGCCTGGCGGCCGGCTGTTGCAGTGTTGCCCTCTCAGGCAACACTGAGTGACTGACTGAGCCGCACCGTCTTATATAAAGTTCAGACGGAACTTTGCACGTGTCATAGTGGAGCCCTCAGGATTCCAGAGCCAGCTTTCTGACATCATAATGGGGCCTGCCTCAGAGATAGATAAAAGCCTGGGCCCAGGCAGTGTTGGTCAGTGCTGCTCAGCAGGCAGCACTGGACTGGACTGGACTGGATTACAGCTGATACAAGGTGTGAAGGAACAAGGGGTGGCTGTGGGCATGCACTTGCTGCCGCTGCCAGTGTTTATCTGCATGGCAGGAGGGCATTTGGGCGTTGCCAGGAAGGCGTTTTTATGTAGATTCCTCCTCTTTCAGCACTGCATTGTGGTGCAAGCAAAAGAAGCAAATCCTGTGTAGCTTCCTCTCCGGCCTTTATTCACCTCCCTCCCGCTTAGTAGCTGTAAATGTGTGTGAGCCTGCAGGGCCCCATGGAATTGCCTAGGAGTAGGCTGAATCAATCGCTGCAAGGGGTGAACAGCAGTATGGGACAGGCTCGGGCAAGGCAAGGGCCGCTCGGGTTATCGCTTCTCGGCCTTTTGGCTAAGATCAAGTGTAGTATCTGTTCTTATCAGTTTAATATCTGATACGTCCCCTATCTGGGGACCATATATTAAATGGATTTTTAGAACAGGGAGATGGAAATAGAGCTTGCTCTGTCCACTCCACGCATTGACCTGGTATTGCAGTATTTCCAGGACCGGTGCACCCTTCCCTTATGTGTTGACTAAAATCAGATTCCAAAAGTGCTATTTGTGTTTGCTATTGTTTTTGTCTTTCTGATGGGATCTCCCCTTTTAATCCCATTATTTCAACACCTGTTGGACAATGCATTTGTACAGTCATGTGTGATAATGAGCTCATTTATTAAATGCAATTAATTAATACATTGCCACCTCTTGTGTGTGTGTGTGTGTGTGTGTGTGTGTGTGTGTGTGTGTCTTCTGTGTTTCTGTGTTTCCGGCATTTCACATTGGAACAGCTCATTCACCTTCCTTGTCTTCTCTCCGCCCTCCCTTTTAGGTAGGTTAAAGAGCTGCACCTGAGCCAGCCACTGATTGATTGATGCAGCACCACAGTCAAATAGTGGAGTGGAGTAGGGGGAACAGCAAACAGCCATTAAAGCAGCCCGCCCGCCACAATGGACCTACCTGTGTACACTAGATGGATGTGATGGAATGTACTGTCGTCCCTACATTTCCAAGAAGAAGTAAGAATTGCAGTTGCAACAAACCCTTGCTTGCCTACAAAGAGAGCAGCAATTTGGATTTGTTACTATGTTACCTGGAAGAATAACAAACTGTGCAAGGATGGAGGTTGTAGGAGCAAAGAGAAGTTGTCTGTAAAGTTGGTGGATGCCTATTTTCCATTTTGCAGTCCCTTGTCTCCCTCTTGTGGCCTCCTGGAGGCAAATAAATGTGCAAAAAAAAGACAGCCTGGCGGCCGGCTGTTGCAGTGTTGCCCTCTCAGGCAACACTGAGTGACTGACTGAGCCGCACCGTCTTATATAAAGTTCAGACGGAACTTTGCACGTGTCATAGTGGAGCCCTCAGGATTCCAGAGCCAGCTTTCTGACATCATAATGGGGCCTGCCTCAGAGATAGATAAAAGCCTGGGCCCAGGCAGTGTTGGTCAGTGCTGCTCAGCAGGCAGCACTGGACTGGACTGGACTGGATTACAGCTGATACAAGGTGTGAAGGAACAAGGGGTGGCTGTGGGCATGCACTTGCTGCCGCTGCCAGTGTTTATCTGCATGGCAGGAGGGCATTTGGGCGTTGCCAGGAAGGCGTTTTTATGTAGATTCCTCCTCTTTCAGCACTGCATTGTGGTGCAAGCAAAAGAAGCAAATCCTGTGTAGCTTCCTCTCCGGCCTTTATTCACCTCCCTCCCGCTTAGTAGCTGTAAATGTGTGTGAGCCTGCAGGGCCCCATGGAATTGCCTAGGAGTAGGCTGAATCAATCGCTGCAAGGGGTGAACAGCAGTATGGGACAGGCTCGGGCAAGGCAAGGGCCGCTCGGGTTATCGCTTCTCGGCCTTTTGGCTAAGATCAAGTGTAGTATCTGTTCTTATCAGTTTAATATCTGATACGTCCCCTATCTGGGGACCATATATTAAATGGATTTTTAGAACAGGGAGATGGAAATAGAGCTTGCTCTGTCCACTCCACGCATTGACCTGGTATTGCAGTATTTCCAGGACCGGTGCACCCTTCCCTTATGTGTTGACTAAAATCAGATTCCAAAAGTGCTATTTGTGTTTGCTATTGTTTTTGTCTTTCTGATGGGATCTCCCCTTTTAATCCCATTATTTCAACACCTGTTGGACAATGCATTTGTACAGTCATGTGTGATAATGAGCTCATTTATTAAATGCAATTAATTAATACATTGCCACCTCTTGTGTGTGTGTGTGTGTGTGTGTGTGTGTGTGTGTGTGTGTCTTCTGTGTTTCTGTGTTTCCGGCATTTCACATTGGAACAGCTCATTCACCTTCCTTGTCTTCTCTCCGCCCTCCCTTTTAGGTAGGTTAAAGAGCTGCACCTGAGCCAGCCACTGATTGATTGATGCAGCACCACAGTCAAATAGTGGAGTGGAGTAGGGGGAACAGCAAACAGCCATTAAAGCAGCCCGCCCGCCACAATGGACCTACCTGTGTACACTAGATGGATGTGATGGAATGTACTGTCGTCCCTACATTTCCAAGAAGAAGTAAGAATTGCAGTTGCAACAAACCCTTGCTTGCCTACAAAGAGAGCAGCAATTTGGATTTGTTACTATGTTACCTGGAAGAATAACAAACTGTGCAAGGATGGAGGTTGTAGGAGCAAAGAGAAGTTGTCTGTAAAGTTGGTGGATGCCTATTTTCCATTTTGCAGTCCCTTGTCTCCCTCTTGTGGCCTCCTGGAGGCAAATAAATGTGCAAAAAAAAGACAGCCTGGCGGCCGGCTGTTGCAGTGTTGCCCTCTCAGGCAACACTGAGTGACTGACTGAGCCGCACCGTCTTATATAAAGTTCAGACGGAACTTTGCACGTGTCATAGTGGAGCCCTCAGGATTCCAGAGCCAGCTTTCTGACATCATAATGGGGCCTGCCTCAGAGATAGATAAAAGCCTGGGCCCAGGCAGTGTTGGTCAGTGCTGCTCAGCAGGCAGCACTGGACTGGACTGGACTGGATTACAGCTGATACAAGGTGTGAAGGAACAAGGGGTGGCTGTGGGCATGCACTTGCTGCCGCTGCCAGTGTTTATCTGCATGGCAGGAGGGCATTTGGGCGTTGCCAGGAAGGCGTTTTTATGTAGATTCCTCCTCTTTCAGCACTGCATTGTGGTGCAAGCAAAAGAAGCAAATCCTGTGTAGCTTCCTCTCCGGCCTTTATTCACCTCCCTCCCGCTTAGTAGCTGTAAATGTGTGTGAGCCTGCAGGGCCCCATGGAATTGCCTAGGAGTAGGCTGAATCAATCGCTGCAAGGGGTGAACAGCAGTATGGGACAGGCTCGGGCAAGGCAAGGGCCGCTCGGGTTATCGCTTCTCGGCCTTTTGGCTAAGATCAAGTGTAGTATCTGTTCTTATCAGTTTAATATCTGATACGTCCCCTATCTGGGGACCATATATTAAATGGATTTTTAGAACAGGGAGATGGAAATAGAGCTTGCTCTGTCCACTCCACGCATTGACCTGGTATTGCAGTATTTCCAGGACCGGTGCACCCTTCCCTTATGTGTTGACTAAAATCAGATTCCAAAAGTGCTATTTGTGTTTGCTATTGTTTTTGTCTTTCTGATGGGATCTCCCCTTTTAATCCCATTATTTCAACACCTGTTGGACAATGCATTTGTACAGTCATGTGTGATAATGAGCTCATTTATTAAATGCAATTAATTAATACATTGCCACCTCTTGTTGTGTGTGTGTGTGTGTGTGTGTGTGTGTGTGTGTGTCTTCTGTGTTTCTGTGTTTCCGGCATTTCACATTGGAACAGCTCATTCACCTTCCTTGTCTTCTCTCCGCCCTCCCTTTTAGGTAGGTTAAAGAGCTGCACCTGAGCCAGCCACTGATTGATTGATGCAGCACCACAGTCAAATAGTGGAGTGGAGTAGGGGGAACAGCAAACAGCCATTAAAGCAGCCCGCCCGCCACAATGGACCTACCTGTGTACACTAGATGGATGTGATGGAATGTACTGTCGTCCCTACATTTCCAAGAAGAAGTAAGAATTGCAGTTGCAACAAACCCTTGCTTGCCTACAAAGAGAGCAGCAATTTGGATTTGTTACTATGTTACCTGGAAGAATAACAAACTGTGCAAGGATGGAGGTTGTAGGAGCAAAGAGAAGTTGTCTGTAAAGTTGGTGGATGCCTATTTTCCATTTTGCAGTCCCTTGTCTCCCTCTTGTGGCCTCCTGGAGGCAAATAAATGTGCAAAAAAAAGACAGCCTGGCGGCCGGCTGTTGCAGTGTTGCCCTCTCAGGCAACACTGAGTGACTGACTGAGCCGCACCGTCTTATATAAAGTTCAGACGGAACTTTGCACGTGTCATAGTGGAGCCCTCAGGATTCCAGAGCCAGCTTTCTGACATCATAATGGGGCCTGCCTCAGAGATAGATAAAAGCCTGGGCCCAGGCAGTGTTGGTCAGTGCTGCTCAGCAGGCAGCACTGGACTGGACTGGACTGGATTACAGCTGATACAAGGTGTGAAGGAACAAGGGGTGGCTGTGGGCATGCACTTGCTGCCGCTGCCAGTGTTTATCTGCATGGCAGGAGGGCATTTGGGCGTTGCCAGGAAGGCGTTTTTATGTAGATTCCTCCTCTTTCAGCACTGCATTGTGGTGCAAGCAAAAGAAGCAAATCCTGTGTAGCTTCCTCTCCGGCCTTTATTCACCTCCCTCCCGCTTAGTAGCTGTAAATGTGTGTGAGCCTGCAGGGCCCCATGGAATTGCCTAGGAGTAGGCTGAATCAATCGCTGCAAGGGGTGAACAGCAGTATGGGACAGGCTCGGGCAAGGCAAGGGCCGCTCGGGTTATCGCTTCTCGGCCTTTTGGCTAAGATCAAGTGTAGTATCTGTTCTTATCAGTTTAATATCTGATACGTCCCCTATCTGGGGACCATATATTAAATGGATTTTTAGAACAGGGAGATGGAAATAGAGCTTGCTCTGTCCACTCCACGCATTGACCTGGTATTGCAGTATTTCCAGGACCGGTGCACCCTTCCCTTATGTGTTGACTAAAATCAGATTCCAAAAGTGCTATTTGTGTTTGCTATTGTTTTTGTCTTTCTGATGGGATCTCCCCTTTTAATCCCATTATTTCAACACCTGTTGGACAATGCATTTGTACAGTCATGTGTGATAATGAGCTCATTTATTAAATGCAATTAATTAATACATTGCCACCTCTTGTTGTGTGTGTGTGTGTGTGTGTGTGTGTGTGTGTGTGTGTCTTCTGTGTTTCTGTGTTTCCGGCATTTCACATTGGAACAGCTCATTCACCTTCCTTGTCTTCTCTCCGCCCTCCCTTTTAGGTAGGTTAAAGAGCTGCACCTGAGCCAGCCACTGATTGATTGATGCAGCACCACAGTCAAATAGTGGAGTGGAGTAGGGGGAACAGCAAACAGCCATTAAAGCAGCCCGCCCGCCACAATGGACCTACCTGTGTACACTAGATGGATGTGATGGAATGTACTGTCGTCCCTACATTTCCAAGAAGAAGTAAGAATTGCAGTTGCAACAAACCCTTGCTTGCCTACAAAGAGAGCAGCAATTTGGATTTGTTACTATGTTACCTGGAAGAATAACAAACTGTGCAAGGATGGAGGTTGTAGGAGCAAAGAGAAGTTGTCTGTAAAGTTGGTGGATGCCTATTTTCCATTTTGCAGTCCCTTGTCTCCCTCTTGTGGCCTCCTGGAGGCAAATAAATGTGCAAAAAAAAGACAGCCTGGCGGCCGGCTGTTGCAGTGTTGCCCTCTCAGGCAACACTGAGTGACTGACTGAGCCGCACCGTCTTATATAAAGTTCAGACGGAACTTTGCACGTGTCATAGTGGAGCCCTCAGGATTCCAGAGCCAGCTTTCTGACATCATAATGGGGCCTGCCTCAGAGATAGATAAAAGCCTGGGCCCAGGCAGTGTTGGTCAGTGCTGCTCAGCAGGCAGCACTGGACTGGACTGGACTGGATTACAGCTGATACAAGGTGTGAAGGAACAAGGGGTGGCTGTGGGCATGCACTTGCTGCCGCTGCCAGTGTTTATCTGCATGGCAGGAGGGCATTTGGGCGTTGCCAGGAAGGCGTTTTTATGTAGATTCCTCCTCTTTCAGCACTGCATTGTGGTGCAAGCAAAAGAAGCAAATCCTGTGTAGCTTCCTCTCCGGCCTTTATTCACCTCCCTCCCGCTTAGTAGCTGTAAATGTGTGTGAGCCTGCAGGGCCCCATGGAATTGCCTAGGAGTAGGCTGAATCAATCGCTGCAAGGGGTGAACAGCAGTATGGGACAGGCTCGGGCAAGGCAAGGGCCGCTCGGGTTATCGCTTCTCGGCCTTTTGGCTAAGATCAAGTGTAGTATCTGTTCTTATCAGTTTAATATCTGATACGTCCCCTATCTGGGGACCATATATTAAATGGATTTTTAGAACAGGGAGATGGAAATAGAGCTTGCTCTGTCCACTCCACGCATTGACCTGGTATTGCAGTATTTCCAGGACCGGTGCACCCTTCCCTTATGTGTTGACTAAAATCAGATTCCAAAAGTGCTATTTGTGTTTGCTATTGTTTTTGTCTTTCTGATGGGATCTCCCCTTTTAATCCCATTATTTCAACACCTGTTGGACAATGCATTTGTACAGTCATGTGTGATAATGAGCTCATTTATTAAATGCAATTAATTAATACATTGCCACCTCTTGTTGTGTGTGTGTGTGTGTGTGTGTGTGTGTGTGTGTGTCTTCTGTGTTTCTGTGTTTCCGGCATTTCACATTGGAACAGCTCATTCACCTTCCTTGTCTTCTCTCCGCCCTCCCTTTTAGGTAGGTTAAAGAGCTGCACCTGAGCCAGCCACTGATTGATTGATGCAGCACCACAGTCAAATAGTGGAGTGGAGTAGGGGGAACAGCAAACAGCCATTAAAGCAGCCCGCCCGCCACAATGGACCTACCTGTGTACACTAGATGGATGTGATGGAATGTACTGTCGTCCCTACATTTCCAAGAAGAAGTAAGAATTGCAGTTGCAACAAACCCTTGCTTGCCTACAAAGAGAGCAGCAATTTGGATTTGTTACTATGTTACCTGGAAGAATAACAAACTGTGCAAGGATGGAGGTTGTAGGAGCAAAGAGAAGTTGTCTGTAAAGTTGGTGGATGCCTATTTTCCATTTTGCAGTCCCTTGTCTCCCTCTTGTGGCCTCCTGGAGGCAAATAAATGTGCAAAAAAAAGACAGCCTGGCGGCCGGCTGTTGCAGTGTTGCCCTCTCAGGCAACACTGAGTGACTGACTGAGCCGCACCGTCTTATATAAAGTTCAGACGGAACTTTGCACGTGTCATAGTGGAGCCCTCAGGATTCCAGAGCCAGCTTTCTGACATCATAATGGGGCCTGCCTCAGAGATAGATAAAAGCCTGGGCCCAGGCAGTGTTGGTCAGTGCTGCTCAGCAGGCAGCACTGGACTGGACTGGACTGGATTACAGCTGATACAAGGTGTGAAGGAACAAGGGGTGGCTGTGGGCATGCACTTGCTGCCGCTGCCAGTGTTTATCTGCATGGCAGGAGGGCATTTGGGCGTTGCCAGGAAGGCGTTTTTATGTAGATTCCTCCTCTTTCAGCACTGCATTGTGGTGCAAGCAAAAGAAGCAAATCCTGTGTAGCTTCCTCTCCGGCCTTTATTCACCTCCCTCCCGCTTAGTAGCTGTAAATGTGTGTGAGCCTGCAGGGCCCCATGGAATTGCCTAGGAGTAGGCTGAATCAATCGCTGCAAGGGGTGAACAGCAGTATGGGACAGGCTCGGGCAAGGCAAGGGCCGCTCGGGTTATCGCTTCTCGGCCTTTTGGCTAAGATCAAGTGTAGTATCTGTTCTTATCAGTTTAATATCTGATACGTCCCCTATCTGGGGACCATATATTAAATGGATTTTTAGAACAGGGAGATGGAAATAGAGCTTGCTCTGTCCACTCCACGCATTGACCTGGTATTGCAGTATTTCCAGGACCGGTGCACCCTTCCCTTATGTGTTGACTAAAATCAGATTCCAAAAGTGCTATTTGTGTTTGCTATTGTTTTTGTCTTTCTGATGGGATCTCCCCTTTTAATCCCATTATTTCAACACCTGTTGGACAATGCATTTGTACAGTCATGTGTGATAATGAGCTCATTTATTAAATGCAATTAATTAATACATTGCCACCTCTTGTTGTGTGTGTGTGTGTGTGTGTGTGTGTGTGTGTGTGTCTTCTGTGTTTCTGTGTTTCCGGCATTTCACATTGGAACAGCTCATTCACCTTCCTTGTCTTCTCTCCGCCCTCCCTTTTAGGTAGGTTAAAGAGCTGCACCTGAGCCAGCCACTGATTGATTGATGCAGCACCACAGTCAAATAGTGGAGTGGAGTAGGGGGAACAGCAAACAGCCATTAAAGCAGCCCGCCCGCCACAATGGACCTACCTGTGTACACTAGATGGATGTGATGGAATGTACTGTCGTCCCTACATTTCCAAGAAGAAGTAAGAATTGCAGTTGCAACAAACCCTTGCTTGCCTACAAAGAGAGCAGCAATTTGGATTTGTTACTATGTTACCTGGAAGAATAACAAACTGTGCAAGGATGGAGGTTGTAGGAGCAAAGAGAAGTTGTCTGTAAAGTTGGTGGATGCCTATTTTCCATTTTGCAGTCCCTTGTCTCCCTCTTGTGGCCTCCTGGAGGCAAATAAATGTGCAAAAAAAAGACAGCCTGGCGGCCGGCTGTTGCAGTGTTGCCCTCTCAGGCAACACTGAGTGACTGACTGAGCCGCACCGTCTTATATAAAGTTCAGACGGAACTTTGCACGTGTCATAGTGGAGCCCTCAGGATTCCAGAGCCAGCTTTCTGACATCATAATGGGGCCTGCCTCAGAGATAGATAAAAGCCTGGGCCCAGGCAGTGTTGGTCAGTGCTGCTCAGCAGGCAGCACTGGACTGGACTGGACTGGATTACAGCTGATACAAGGTGTGAAGGAACAAGGGGTGGCTGTGGGCATGCACTTGCTGCCGCTGCCAGTGTTTATCTGCATGGCAGGAGGGCATTTGGGCGTTGCCAGGAAGGCGTTTTTATGTAGATTCCTCCTCTTTCAGCACTGCATTGTGGTGCAAGCAAAAGAAGCAAATCCTGTGTAGCTTCCTCTCCGGCCTTTATTCACCTCCCTCCCGCTTAGTAGCTGTAAATGTGTGTGAGCCTGCAGGGCCCCATGGAATTGCCTAGGAGTAGGCTGAATCAATCGCTGCAAGGGGTGAACAGCAGTATGGGACAGGCTCGGGCAAGGCAAGGGCCGCTCGGGTTATCGCTTCTCGGCCTTTTGGCTAAGATCAAGTGTAGTATCTGTTCTTATCAGTTTAATATCTGATACGTCCCCTATCTGGGGACCATATATTAAATGGATTTTTAGAACAGGGAGATGGAAATAGAGCTTGCTCTGTCCACTCCACGCATTGACCTGGTATTGCAGTATTTCCAGGACCGGTGCACCCTTCCCTTATGTGTTGACTAAAATCAGATTCCAAAAGTGCTATTTGTGTTTGCTATTGTTTTTGTCTTTCTGATGGGATCTCCCCTTTTAATCCCATTATTTCAACACCTGTTGGACAATGCATTTGTACAGTCATGTGTGATAATGAGCTCATTTATTAAATGCAATTAATTAATACATTGCCACCTCTTGTTGTGTGTGTGTGTGTGTGTGTGTGTGTGTGTGTGTGTCTTCTGTGTTTCTGTGTTTCCGGCATTTCACATTGGAACAGCTCATTCACCTTCCTTGTCTTCTCTCCGCCCTCCCTTTTAGGTAGGTTAAAGAGCTGCACCTGAGCCAGCCACTGATTGATTGATGCAGCACCACAGTCAAATAGTGGAGTGGAGTAGGGGGAACAGCAAACAGCCATTAAAGCAGCCCGCCCGCCACAATGGACCTACCTGTGTACACTAGATGGATGTGATGGAATGTACTGTCGTCCCTACATTTCCAAGAAGAAGTAAGAATTGCAGTTGCAACAAACCCTTGCTTGCCTACAAAGAGAGCAGCAATTTGGATTTGTTACTATGTTACCTGGAAGAATAACAAACTGTGCAAGGATGGAGGTTGTAGGAGCAAAGAGAAGTTGTCTGTAAAGTTGGTGGATGCCTATTTTCCATTTTGCAGTCCCTTGTCTCCCTCTTGTGGCCTCCTGGAGGCAAATAAATGTGCAAAAAAAAGACAGCCTGGCGGCCGGCTGTTGCAGTGTTGCCCTCTCAGGCAACACTGAGTGACTGACTGAGCCGCACCGTCTTATATAAAGTTCAGACGGAACTTTGCACGTGTCATAGTGGAGCCCTCAGGATTCCAGAGCCAGCTTTCTGACATCATAATGGGGCCTGCCTCAGAGATAGATAAAAGCCTGGGCCCAGGCAGTGTTGGTCAGTGCTGCTCAGCAGGCAGCACTGGACTGGACTGGACTGGATTACAGCTGATACAAGGTGTGAAGGAACAAGGGGTGGCTGTGGGCATGCACTTGCTGCCGCTGCCAGTGTTTATCTGCATGGCAGGAGGGCATTTGGGCGTTGCCAGGAAGGCGTTTTTATGTAGATTCCTCCTCTTTCAGCACTGCATTGTGGTGCAAGCAAAAGAAGCAAATCCTGTGTAGCTTCCTCTCCGGCCTTTATTCACCTCCCTCCCGCTTAGTAGCTGTAAATGTGTGTGAGCCTGCAGGGCCCCATGGAATTGCCTAGGAGTAGGCTGAATCAATCGCTGCAAGGGGTGAACAGCAGTATGGGACAGGCTCGGGCAAGGCAAGGGCCGCTCGGGTTATCGCTTCTCGGCCTTTTGGCTAAGATCAAGTGTAGTATCTGTTCTTATCAGTTTAATATCTGATACGTCCCCTATCTGGGGACCATATATTAAATGGATTTTTAGAACAGGGAGATGGAAATAGAGCTTGCTCTGTCCACTCCACGCATTGACCTGGTATTGCAGTATTTCCAGGACCGGTGCACCCTTCCCTTATGTGTTGACTAAAATCAGATTCCAAAAGTGCTATTTGTGTTTGCTATTGTTTTTGTCTTTCTGATGGGATCTCCCCTTTTAATCCCATTATTTCAACACCTGTTGGACAATGCATTTGTACAGTCATGTGTGATAATGAGCTCATTTATTAAATGCAATTAATTAATACATTGCCACCTCTTGTTGTGTGTGTGTGTGTGTGTGTGTGTGTGTGTGTGTGTCTTCTGTGTTTCTGTGTTTCCGGCATTTCACATTGGAACAGCTCATTCACCTTCCTTGTCTTCTCTCCGCCCTCCCTTTTAGGTAGGTTAAAGAGCTGCACCTGAGCCAGCCACTGATTGATTGATGCAGCACCACAGTCAAATAGTGGAGTGGAGTAGGGGGAACAGCAAACAGCCATTAAAGCAGCCCGCCCGCCACAATGGACCTACCTGTGTACACTAGATGGATGTGATGGAATGTACTGTCGTCCCTACATTTCCAAGAAGAAGTAAGAATTGCAGTTGCAACAAACCCTTGCTTGCCTACAAAGAGAGCAGCAATTTGGATTTGTTACTATGTTACCTGGAAGAATAACAAACTGTGCAAGGATGGAGGTTGTAGGAGCAAAGAGAAGTTGTCTGTAAAGTTGGTGGATGCCTATTTTCCATTTTGCAGTCCCTTGTCTCCCTCTTGTGGCCTCCTGGAGGCAAATAAATGTGCAAAAAAAAGACAGCCTGGCGGCCGGCTGTTGCAGTGTTGCCCTCTCAGGCAACACTGAGTGACTGACTGAGCCGCACCGTCTTATATAAAGTTCAGACGGAACTTTGCACGTGTCATAGTGGAGCCCTCAGGATTCCAGAGCCAGCTTTCTGACATCATAATGGGGCCTGCCTCAGAGATAGATAAAAGCCTGGGCCCAGGCAGTGTTGGTCAGTGCTGCTCAGCAGGCAGCACTGGACTGGACTGGACTGGATTACAGCTGATACAAGGTGTGAAGGAACAAGGGGTGGCTGTGGGCATGCACTTGCTGCCGCTGCCAGTGTTTATCTGCATGGCAGGAGGGCATTTGGGCGTTGCCAGGAAGGCGTTTTTATGTAGATTCCTCCTCTTTCAGCACTGCATTGTGGTGCAAGCAAAAGAAGCAAATCCTGTGTAGCTTCCTCTCCGGCCTTTATTCACCTCCCTCCCGCTTAGTAGCTGTAAATGTGTGTGAGCCTGCAGGGCCCCATGGAATTGCCTAGGAGTAGGCTGAATCAATCGCTGCAAGGGGTGAACAGCAGTATGGGACAGGCTCGGGCAAGGCAAGGGCCGCTCGGGTTATCGCTTCTCGGCCTTTTGGCTAAGATCAAGTGTAGTATCTGTTCTTATCAGTTTAATATCTGATACGTCCCCTATCTGGGGACCATATATTAAATGGATTTTTAGAACAGGGAGATGGAAATAGAGCTTGCTCTGTCCACTCCACGCATTGACCTGGTATTGCAGTATTTCCAGGACCGGTGCACCCTTCCCTTATGTGTTGACTAAAATCAGATTCCAAAAGTGCTATTTGTGTTTGCTATTGTTTTTGTCTTTCTGATGGGATCTCCCCTTTTAATCCCATTATTTCAACACCTGTTGGACAATGCATTTGTACAGTCATGTGTGATAATGAGCTCATTTATTAAATGCAATTAATTAATACATTGCCACCTCTTGTTGTGTGTGTGTGTGTGTGTGTGTGTGTGTGTGTGTGTCTTCTGTGTTTCTGTGTTTCCGGCATTTCACATTGGAACAGCTCATTCACCTTCCTTGTCTTCTCTCCGCCCTCCCTTTTAGGTAGGTTAAAGAGCTGCACCTGAGCCAGCCACTGATTGATTGATGCAGCACCACAGTCAAATAGTGGAGTGGAGTAGGGGGAACAGCAAACAGCCATTAAAGCAGCCCGCCCGCCACAATGGACCTACCTGTGTACACTAGATGGATGTGATGGAATGTACTGTCGTCCCTACATTTCCAAGAAGAAGTAAGAATTGCAGTTGCAACAAACCCTTGCTTGCCTACAAAGAGAGCAGCAATTTGGATTTGTTACTATGTTACCTGGAAGAATAACAAACTGTGCAAGGATGGAGGTTGTAGGAGCAAAGAGAAGTTGTCTGTAAAGTTGGTGGATGCCTATTTTCCATTTTGCAGTCCCTTGTCTCCCTCTTGTGGCCTCCTGGAGGCAAATAAATGTGCAAAAAAAAGACAGCCTGGCGGCCGGCTGTTGCAGTGTTGCCCTCTCAGGCAACACTGAGTGACTGACTGAGCCGCACCGTCTTATATAAAGTTCAGACGGAACTTTGCACGTGTCATAGTGGAGCCCTCAGGATTCCAGAGCCAGCTTTCTGACATCATAATGGGGCCTGCCTCAGAGATAGATAAAAGCCTGGGCCCAGGCAGTGTTGGTCAGTGCTGCTCAGCAGGCAGCACTGGACTGGACTGGACTGGATTACAGCTGATACAAGGTGTGAAGGAACAAGGGGTGGCTGTGGGCATGCACTTGCTGCCGCTGCCAGTGTTTATCTGCATGGCAGGAGGGCATTTGGGCGTTGCCAGGAAGGCGTTTTTATGTAGATTCCTCCTCTTTCAGCACTGCATTGTGGTGCAAGCAAAAGAAGCAAATCCTGTGTAGCTTCCTCTCCGGCCTTTATTCACCTCCCTCCCGCTTAGTAGCTGTAAATGTGTGTGAGCCTGCAGGGCCCCATGGAATTGCCTAGGAGTAGGCTGAATCAATCGCTGCAAGGGGTGAACAGCAGTATGGGACAGGCTCGGGCAAGGCAAGGGCCGCTCGGGTTATCGCTTCTCGGCCTTTTGGCTAAGATCAAGTGTAGTATCTGTTCTTATCAGTTTAATATCTGATACGTCCCCTATCTGGGGACCATATATTAAATGGATTTTTAGAACAGGGAGATGGAAATAGAGCTTGCTCTGTCCACTCCACGCATTGACCTGGTATTGCAGTATTTCCAGGACCGGTGCACCCTTCCCTTATGTGTTGACTAAAATCAGATTCCAAAAGTGCTATTTGTGTTTGCTATTGTTTTTGTCTTTCTGATGGGATCTCCCCTTTTAATCCCATTATTTCAACACCTGTTGGACAATGCATTTGTACAGTCATGTGTGATAATGAGCTCATTTATTAAATGCAATTAATTAATACATTGCCACCTCTTGTTGTGTGTGTGTGTGTGTGTGTGTGTGTGTGTGTGTGTCTTCTGTGTTTCTGTGTTTCCGGCATTTCACATTGGAACAGCTCATTCACCTTCCTTGTCTTCTCTCCGCCCTCCCTTTTAGGTAGGTTAAAGAGCTGCACCTGAGCCAGCCACTGATTGATTGATGCAGCACCACAGTCAAATAGTGGAGTGGAGTAGGGGGAACAGCAAACAGCCATTAAAGCAGCCCGCCCGCCACAATGGACCTACCTGTGTACACTAGATGGATGTGATGGAATGTACTGTCGTCCCTACATTTCCAAGAAGAAGTAAGAATTGCAGTTGCAACAAACCCTTGCTTGCCTACAAAGAGAGCAGCAATTTGGATTTGTTACTATGTTACCTGGAAGAATAACAAACTGTGCAAGGATGGAGGTTGTAGGAGCAAAGAGAAGTTGTCTGTAAAGTTGGTGGATGCCTATTTTCCATTTTGCAGTCCCTTGTCTCCCTCTTGTGGCCTCCTGGAGGCAAATAAATGTGCAAAAAAAAGACAGCCTGGCGGCCGGCTGTTGCAGTGTTGCCCTCTCAGGCAACACTGAGTGACTGACTGAGCCGCACCGTCTTATATAAAGTTCAGACGGAACTTTGCACGTGTCATAGTGGAGCCCTCAGGATTCCAGAGCCAGCTTTCTGACATCATAATGGGGCCTGCCTCAGAGATAGATAAAAGCCTGGGCCCAGGCAGTGTTGGTCAGTGCTGCTCAGCAGGCAGCACTGGACTGGACTGGACTGGATTACAGCTGATACAAGGTGTGAAGGAACAAGGGGTGGCTGTGGGCATGCACTTGCTGCCGCTGCCAGTGTTTATCTGCATGGCAGGAGGGCATTTGGGCGTTGCCAGGAAGGCGTTTTTATGTAGATTCCTCCTCTTTCAGCACTGCATTGTGGTGCAAGCAAAAGAAGCAAATCCTGTGTAGCTTCCTCTCCGGCCTTTATTCACCTCCCTCCCGCTTAGTAGCTGTAAATGTGTGTGAGCCTGCAGGGCCCCATGGAATTGCCTAGGAGTAGGCTGAATCAATCGCTGCAAGGGGTGAACAGCAGTATGGGACAGGCTCGGGCAAGGCAAGGGCCGCTCGGGTTATCGCTTCTCGGCCTTTTGGCTAAGATCAAGTGTAGTATCTGTTCTTATCAGTTTAATATCTGATACGTCCCCTATCTGGGGACCATATATTAAATGGATTTTTAGAACAGGGAGATGGAAATAGAGCTTGCTCTGTCCACTCCACGCATTGACCTGGTATTGCAGTATTTCCAGGACCGGTGCACCCTTCCCTTATGTGTTGACTAAAATCAGATTCCAAAAGTGCTATTTGTGTTTGCTATTGTTTTTGTCTTTCTGATGGGATCTCCCCTTTTAATCCCATTATTTCAACACCTGTTGGACAATGCATTTGTACAGTCATGTGTGATAATGAGCTCATTTATTAAATGCAATTAATTAATACATTGCCACCTCTTGTTGTGTGTGTGTGTGTGTGTGTGTGTGTGTGTGTGTGTCTTCTGTGTTTCTGTGTTTCCGGCATTTCACATTGGAACAGCTCATTCACCTTCCTTGTCTTCTCTCCGCCCTCCCTTTTAGGTAGGTTAAAGAGCTGCACCTGAGCCAGCCACTGATTGATTGATGCAGCACCACAGTCAAATAGTGGAGTGGAGTAGGGGGAACAGCAAACAGCCATTAAAGCAGCCCGCCCGCCACAATGGACCTACCTGTGTACACTAGATGGATGTGATGGAATGTACTGTCGTCCCTACATTTCCAAGAAGAAGTAAGAATTGCAGTTGCAACAAACCCTTGCTTGCCTACAAAGAGAGCAGCAATTTGGATTTGTTACTATGTTACCTGGAAGAATAACAAACTGTGCAAGGATGGAGGTTGTAGGAGCAAAGAGAAGTTGTCTGTAAAGTTGGTGGATGCCTATTTTCCATTTTGCAGTCCCTTGTCTCCCTCTTGTGGCCTCCTGGAGGCAAATAAATGTGCAAAAAAAAGACAGCCTGGCGGCCGGCTGTTGCAGTGTTGCCCTCTCAGGCAACACTGAGTGACTGACTGAGCCGCACCGTCTTATATAAAGTTCAGACGGAACTTTGCACGTGTCATAGTGGAGCCCTCAGGATTCCAGAGCCAGCTTTCTGACATCATAATGGGGCCTGCCTCAGAGATAGATAAAAGCCTGGGCCCAGGCAGTGTTGGTCAGTGCTGCTCAGCAGGCAGCACTGGACTGGACTGGACTGGATTACAGCTGATACAAGGTGTGAAGGAACAAGGGGTGGCTGTGGGCATGCACTTGCTGCCGCTGCCAGTGTTTATCTGCATGGCAGGAGGGCATTTGGGCGTTGCCAGGAAGGCGTTTTTATGTAGATTCCTCCTCTTTCAGCACTGCATTGTGGTGCAAGCAAAAGAAGCAAATCCTGTGTAGCTTCCTCTCCGGCCTTTATTCACCTCCCTCCCGCTTAGTAGCTGTAAATGTGTGTGAGCCTGCAGGGCCCCATGGAATTGCCTAGGAGTAGGCTGAATCAATCGCTGCAAGGGGTGAACAGCAGTATGGGACAGGCTCGGGCAAGGCAAGGGCCGCTCGGGTTATCGCTTCTCGGCCTTTTGGCTAAGATCAAGTGTAGTATCTGTTCTTATCAGTTTAATATCTGATACGTCCCCTATCTGGGGACCATATATTAAATGGATTTTTAGAACAGGGAGATGGAAATAGAGCTTGCTCTGTCCACTCCACGCATTGACCTGGTATTGCAGTATTTCCAGGACCGGTGCACCCTTCCCTTATGTGTTGACTAAAATCAGATTCCAAAAGTGCTATTTGTGTTTGCTATTGTTTTTGTCTTTCTGATGGGATCTCCCCTTTTAATCCCATTATTTCAACACCTGTTGGACAATGCATTTGTACAGTCATGTGTGATAATGAGCTCATTTATTAAATGCAATTAATTAATACATTGCCACCTCTTGTTGTGTGTGTGTGTGTGTGTGTGTGTGTGTGTGTGTGTCTTCTGTGTTTCTGTGTTTCCGGCATTTCACATTGGAACAGCTCATTCACCTTCCTTGTCTTCTCTCCGCCCTCCCTTTTAGGTAGGTTAAAGAGCTGCACCTGAGCCAGCCACTGATTGATTGATGCAGCACCACAGTCAAATAGTGGAGTGGAGTAGGGGGAACAGCAAACAGCCATTAAAGCAGCCCGCCCGCCACAATGGACCTACCTGTGTACACTAGATGGATGTGATGGAATGTACTGTCGTCCCTACATTTCCAAGAAGAAGTAAGAATTGCAGTTGCAACAAACCCTTGCTTGCCTACAAAGAGAGCAGCAATTTGGATTTGTTACTATGTTACCTGGAAGAATAACAAACTGTGCAAGGATGGAGGTTGTAGGAGCAAAGAGAAGTTGTCTGTAAAGTTGGTGGATGCCTATTTTCCATTTTGCAGTCCCTTGTCTCCCTCTTGTGGCCTCCTGGAGGCAAATAAATGTGCAAAAAAAAGACAGCCTGGCGGCCGGCTGTTGCAGTGTTGCCCTCTCAGGCAACACTGAGTGACTGACTGAGCCGCACCGTCTTATATAAAGTTCAGACGGAACTTTGCACGTGTCATAGTGGAGCCCTCAGGATTCCAGAGCCAGCTTTCTGACATCATAATGGGGCCTGCCTCAGAGATAGATAAAAGCCTGGGCCCAGGCAGTGTTGGTCAGTGCTGCTCAGCAGGCAGCACTGGACTGGACTGGACTGGATTACAGCTGATACAAGGTGTGAAGGAACAAGGGGTGGCTGTGGGCATGCACTTGCTGCCGCTGCCAGTGTTTATCTGCATGGCAGGAGGGCATTTGGGCGTTGCCAGGAAGGCGTTTTTATGTAGATTCCTCCTCTTTCAGCACTGCATTGTGGTGCAAGCAAAAGAAGCAAATCCTGTGTAGCTTCCTCTCCGGCCTTTATTCACCTCCCTCCCGCTTAGTAGCTGTAAATGTGTGTGAGCCTGCAGGGCCCCATGGAATTGCCTAGGAGTAGGCTGAATCAATCGCTGCAAGGGGTGAACAGCAGTATGGGACAGGCTCGGGCAAGGCAAGGGCCGCTCGGGTTATCGCTTCTCGGCCTTTTGGCTAAGATCAAGTGTAGTATCTGTTCTTATCAGTTTAATATCTGATACGTCCCCTATCTGGGGACCATATATTAAATGGATTTTTAGAACAGGGAGATGGAAATAGAGCTTGCTCTGTCCACTCCACGCATTGACCTGGTATTGCAGTATTTCCAGGACCGGTGCACCCTTCCCTTATGTGTTGACTAAAATCAGATTCCAAAAGTGCTATTTGTGTTTGCTATTGTTTTTGTCTTTCTGATGGGATCTCCCCTTTTAATCCCATTATTTCAACACCTGTTGGACAATGCATTTGTACAGTCATGTGTGATAATGAGCTCATTTATTAAATGCAATTAATTAATACATTGCCACCTCTTGTTGTGTGTGTGTGTGTGTGTGTGTGTGTGTGTGTGTGTCTTCTGTGTTTCTGTGTTTCCGGCATTTCACATTGGAACAGCTCATTCACCTTCCTTGTCTTCTCTCCGCCCTCCCTTTTAGGTAGGTTAAAGAGCTGCACCTGAGCCAGCCACTGATTGATTGATGCAGCACCACAGTCAAATAGTGGAGTGGAGTAGGGGGAACAGCAAACAGCCATTAAAGCAGCCCGCCCGCCACAATGGACCTACCTGTGTACACTAGATGGATGTGATGGAATGTACTGTCGTCCCTACATTTCCAAGAAGAAGTAAGAATTGCAGTTGCAACAAACCCTTGCTTGCCTACAAAGAGAGCAGCAATTTGGATTTGTTACTATGTTACCTGGAAGAATAACAAACTGTGCAAGGATGGAGGTTGTAGGAGCAAAGAGAAGTTGTCTGTAAAGTTGGTGGATGCCTATTTTCCATTTTGCAGTCCCTTGTCTCCCTCTTGTGGCCTCCTGGAGGCAAATAAATGTGCAAAAAAAAGACAGCCTGGCGGCCGGCTGTTGCAGTGTTGCCCTCTCAGGCAACACTGAGTGACTGACTGAGCCGCACCGTCTTATATAAAGTTCAGACGGAACTTTGCACGTGTCATAGTGGAGCCCTCAGGATTCCAGAGCCAGCTTTCTGACATCATAATGGGGCCTGCCTCAGAGATAGATAAAAGCCTGGGCCCAGGCAGTGTTGGTCAGTGCTGCTCAGCAGGCAGCACTGGACTGGACTGGACTGGATTACAGCTGATACAAGGTGTGAAGGAACAAGGGGTGGCTGTGGGCATGCACTTGCTGCCGCTGCCAGTGTTTATCTGCATGGCAGGAGGGCATTTGGGCGTTGCCAGGAAGGCGTTTTTATGTAGATTCCTCCTCTTTCAGCACTGCATTGTGGTGCAAGCAAAAGAAGCAAATCCTGTGTAGCTTCCTCTCCGGCCTTTATTCACCTCCCTCCCGCTTAGTAGCTGTAAATGTGTGTGAGCCTGCAGGGCCCCATGGAATTGCCTAGGAGTAGGCTGAATCAATCGCTGCAAGGGGTGAACAGCAGTATGGGACAGGCTCGGGCAAGGCAAGGGCCGCTCGGGTTATCGCTTCTCGGCCTTTTGGCTAAGATCAAGTGTAGTACTTTAGGGTATTGCCTTGTTTCTTGGTCAGGAGGTGCCCTGGTACCCTTTTCCTTGGCCTGGGGGGATCGTTTCTCTTAGGAGAGACTTCACCCCTCTGCTGCTATTGGGGAGGAGGATTAGTCCAGGGCAACGGGGAGCGATCACCTGCCTGGTACTTCGGTACTGAAGGTATTCTTTGGAGATTGCTGGAATTCGTTTGGAGCAGGATGGAGGAAATTCCCGAATATATGCGTACCAGGAATGCTGTCCGGTTTTTCGTGGAGGAATCTGAGCGACAAAGGAAGGATCTGGAGTTCATCACAAAGGTTCTTTTGTTGGATTTCTTTCAGCTGGAGAGATCATGCATTTTGGCGGTGATGGACTATCCGAGGAGAGGGTGCTTTGACGTTACCTTCGCCACAGAAGAAATTTATGCTGTCTTTTTAGAACGCTTGAAGGAAGGTAAAAGGGACCCAAGACTTGTGGGTGTGAAGGTAACACCACATTTTGTGCCAAACAAAAAGTTGGTGGTTGTAAAAATGTTTTCGCCTTACGTGGATGAAGAGGACATTAAGTTATTTCTCAATAAGTTTTGTGAGGAGGTGGTGGGAAAGGGGAAAGTGTTTAACCCTTTTGGATTTTGGACTGGGAAGTGGAAATTTCTTTGTAAATTTGTGAGAATTGGTGAATCTAGAAACCTATTGTTTCCTCCAGCGCGGTTCAAGATTGGAAGTGCGTGTGGAAATTTATTTTTTCTTGGAATGGATATGTTTTGTTTGAATTGTAAAGAGTATGGTCATGAGAGAGAAGCCTGTGAGAAAGTAATGTGTACAAAATGTCTGCAAGAGGGACATAAGTATAATGAATGTCAGAAAGGGAAAGTATGTAATATGTGTGGAGAGGAGGGGCACATATTCAAATCGTGCCCAAAGAAAAGCAAACGTGAGGTACAAGAGGAAAATAAGAAGATAGTCAAAAGAAAGGAAGCGGAAGTTAGTTTGGAAGAAGGCAAGCTTCACAAATTGGAAGGAAGTGGGCAAAGTGATGAGAAAAAAAGGAAAAAAGCAGAGAGAAAGAAAAAAAGTGTCATTTCAGAAGAGGAAAGAGCAGAAAGAGACAGGTTATTGGAAGAAGTAGAGCAGTTACGTAGTAAAATTAATTTTGAAAAAATGCGGAGGAGGGTGCGGCTCTGTGTAAGAGAAAATTTACCAGGGTTTCTTGAAAGGTATGGTGTGCCAACGTGGTTAACGTGCATTGTAAACTGTGAGTGGGATGGTAATGATTTGCAGGAACATCTAGTGGATATGTTAGGAACTATTGCTGTTAAAAAAGGAATGTTTTTTTGATTTCTTAGGAAAAAAAAGGAAAGAGGAAAACAAAAATTAATTGTACGTTTTCAGTTTTCATTGTGATGATCTAAGTCTTTTTTATTTTGAATTTTATGATTTTTAAGACGTGATCTGAATGAATTAAAAAGATCTGTTCTTATCAGTTTAATATCTGATACGTCCCCTATCTGGGGACCATATATTAAATGGATTTTTAGAACAGGGAGATGGAAATAGAGCTTGCTCTGTCCACTCCACGCATTGACCTGGTATTGCAGTATTTCCAGGACCGGTGCACCCTTCCCTTATGTGTTGACTAAAATCAGATTCCAAAAGTGCTATTTGTGTTTGCTATTGTTTTTGTCTTTCTGATGGGATCTCCCCTTTTAATCCCATTATTTCAACACCTGTTGGACAATGCATTTGTACAGTCATGTGTGATAATGAGCTCATTTATTAAATGCAATTAATTAATACATTGCCACCTCTTGTTGTGTGTGTGTGTGTGTGTGTGTGTGTGTGTGTGTGTCTTCTGTGTTTCTGTGTTTCCGGCATTTCACATTGGAACAGCTCATTCACCTTCCTTGTCTTCTCTCCGCCCTCCCTTTTAGGTAGGTTAAAGAGCTGCACCTGAGCCAGCCACTGATTGATTGATGCAGCACCACAGTCAAATAGTGGAGTGGAGTAGGGGGAACAGCAAACAGCCATTAAAGCAGCCCGCCCGCCACAATGGACCTACCTGTGTACACTAGATGGATGTGATGGAATGTACTGTCGTCCCTACATTTCCAAGAAGAAGTAAGAATTGCAGTTGCAACAAACCCTTGCTTGCCTACAAAGAGAGCAGCAATTTGGATTTGTTACTATGTTACCTGGAAGAATAACAAACTGTGCAAGGATGGAGGTTGTAGGAGCAAAGAGAAGTTGTCTGTAAAGTTGGTGGATGCCTATTTTCCATTTTGCAGTCCCTTGTCTCCCTCTTGTGGCCTCCTGGAGGCAAATAAATGTGCAAAAAAAAGACAGCCTGGCGGCCGGCTGTTGCAGTGTTGCCCTCTCAGGCAACACTGAGTGACTGACTGAGCCGCACCGTCTTATATAAAGTTCAGACGGAACTTTGCACGTGTCATAGTGGAGCCCTCAGGATTCCAGAGCCAGCTTTCTGACATCATAATGGGGCCTGCCTCAGAGATAGATAAAAGCCTGGGCCCAGGCAGTGTTGGTCAGTGCTGCTCAGCAGGCAGCACTGGACTGGACTGGACTGGATTACAGCTGATACAAGGTGTGAAGGAACAAGGGGTGGCTGTGGGCATGCACTTGCTGCCGCTGCCAGTGTTTATCTGCATGGCAGGAGGGCATTTGGGCGTTGCCAGGAAGGCGTTTTTATGTAGATTCCTCCTCTTTCAGCACTGCATTGTGGTGCAAGCAAAAGAAGCAAATCCTGTGTAGCTTCCTCTCCGGCCTTTATTCACCTCCCTCCCGCTTAGTAGCTGTAAATGTGTGTGAGCCTGCAGGGCCCCATGGAATTGCCTAGGAGTAGGCTGAATCAATCGCTGCAAGGGGTGAACAGCAGTATGGGACAGGCTCGGGCAAGGCAAGGGCCGCTCGGGTTATCGCTTCTCGGCCTTTTGGCTAAGATCAAGTGTAGTATCTGTTCTTATCAGTTTAATATCTGATACGTCCCCTATCTGGGGACCATATATTAAATGGATTTTTAGAACAGGGAGATGGAAATAGAGCTTGCTCTGTCCACTCCACGCATTGACCTGGTATTGCAGTATTTCCAGGACCGGTGCACCCTTCCCTTATGTGTTGACTAAAATCAGATTCCAAAAGTGCTATTTGTGTTTGCTATTGTTTTTGTCTTTCTGATGGGATCTCCCCTTTTAATCCCATTATTTCAACACCTGTTGGACAATGCATTTGTACAGTCATGTGTGATAATGAGCTCATTTATTAAATGCAATTAATTAATACATTGCCACCTCTTGTTGTGTGTGTGTGTGTGTGTGTGTGTGTGTGTGTGTGTCTTCTGTGTTTCTGTGTTTCCGGCATTTCACATTGGAACAGCTCATTCACCTTCCTTGTCTTCTCTCCGCCCTCCCTTTTAGGTAGGTTAAAGAGCTGCACCTGAGCCAGCCACTGATTGATTGATGCAGCACCACAGTCAAATAGTGGAGTGGAGTAGGGGGAACAGCAAACAGCCATTAAAGCAGCCCGCCCGCCACAATGGACCTACCTGTGTACACTAGATGGATGTGATGGAATGTACTGTCGTCCCTACATTTCCAAGAAGAAGTAAGAATTGCAGTTGCAACAAACCCTTGCTTGCCTACAAAGAGAGCAGCAATTTGGATTTGTTACTATGTTACCTGGAAGAATAACAAACTGTGCAAGGATGGAGGTTGTAGGAGCAAAGAGAAGTTGTCTGTAAAGTTGGTGGATGCCTATTTTCCATTTTGCAGTCCCTTGTCTCCCTCTTGTGGCCTCCTGGAGGCAAATAAATGTGCAAAAAAAAGACAGCCTGGCGGCCGGCTGTTGCAGTGTTGCCCTCTCAGGCAACACTGAGTGACTGACTGAGCCGCACCGTCTTATATAAAGTTCAGACGGAACTTTGCACGTGTCATAGTGGAGCCCTCAGGATTCCAGAGCCAGCTTTCTGACATCATAATGGGGCCTGCCTCAGAGATAGATAAAAGCCTGGGCCCAGGCAGTGTTGGTCAGTGCTGCTCAGCAGGCAGCACTGGACTGGACTGGACTGGATTACAGCTGATACAAGGTGTGAAGGAACAAGGGGTGGCTGTGGGCATGCACTTGCTGCCGCTGCCAGTGTTTATCTGCATGGCAGGAGGGCATTTGGGCGTTGCCAGGAAGGCGTTTTTATGTAGATTCCTCCTCTTTCAGCACTGCATTGTGGTGCAAGCAAAAGAAGCAAATCCTGTGTAGCTTCCTCTCCGGCCTTTATTCACCTCCCTCCCGCTTAGTAGCTGTAAATGTGTGTGAGCCTGCAGGGCCCCATGGAATTGCCTAGGAGTAGGCTGAATCAATCGCTGCAAGGGGTGAACAGCAGTATGGGACAGGCTCGGGCAAGGCAAGGGCCGCTCGGGTTATCGCTTCTCGGCCTTTTGGCTAAGATCAAGTGTAGTATCTGTTCTTATCAGTTTAATATCTGATACGTCCCCTATCTGGGGACCATATATTAAATGGATTTTTAGAACAGGGAGATGGAAATAGAGCTTGCTCTGTCCACTCCACGCATTGACCTGGTATTGCAGTATTTCCAGGACCGGTGCACCCTTCCCTTATGTGTTGACTAAAATCAGATTCCAAAAGTGCTATTTGTGTTTGCTATTGTTTTTGTCTTTCTGATGGGATCTCCCCTTTTAATCCCATTATTTCAACACCTGTTGGACAATGCATTTGTACAGTCATGTGTGATAATGAGCTCATTTATTAAATGCAATTAATTAATACATTGCCACCTCTTGTTGTGTGTGTGTGTGTGTGTGTGTGTGTGTGTGTGTGTCTTCTGTGTTTCTGTGTTTCCGGCATTTCACATTGGAACAGCTCATTCACCTTCCTTGTCTTCTCTCCGCCCTCCCTTTTAGGTAGGTTAAAGAGCTGCACCTGAGCCAGCCACTGATTGATTGATGCAGCACCACAGTCAAATAGTGGAGTGGAGTAGGGGGAACAGCAAACAGCCATTAAAGCAGCCCGCCCGCCACAATGGACCTACCTGTGTACACTAGATGGATGTGATGGAATGTACTGTCGTCCCTACATTTCCAAGAAGAAGTAAGAATTGCAGTTGCAACAAACCCTTGCTTGCCTACAAAGAGAGCAGCAATTTGGATTTGTTACTATGTTACCTGGAAGAATAACAAACTGTGCAAGGATGGAGGTTGTAGGAGCAAAGAGAAGTTGTCTGTAAAGTTGGTGGATGCCTATTTTCCATTTTGCAGTCCCTTGTCTCCCTCTTGTGGCCTCCTGGAGGCAAATAAATGTGCAAAAAAAAGACAGCCTGGCGGCCGGCTGTTGCAGTGTTGCCCTCTCAGGCAACACTGAGTGACTGACTGAGCCGCACCGTCTTATATAAAGTTCAGACGGAACTTTGCACGTGTCATAGTGGAGCCCTCAGGATTCCAGAGCCAGCTTTCTGACATCATAATGGGGCCTGCCTCAGAGATAGATAAAAGCCTGGGCCCAGGCAGTGTTGGTCAGTGCTGCTCAGCAGGCAGCACTGGACTGGACTGGACTGGATTACAGCTGATACAAGGTGTGAAGGAACAAGGGGTGGCTGTGGGCATGCACTTGCTGCCGCTGCCAGTGTTTATCTGCATGGCAGGAGGGCATTTGGGCGTTGCCAGGAAGGCGTTTTTATGTAGATTCCTCCTCTTTCAGCACTGCATTGTGGTGCAAGCAAAAGAAGCAAATCCTGTGTAGCTTCCTCTCCGGCCTTTATTCACCTCCCTCCCGCTTAGTAGCTGTAAATGTGTGTGAGCCTGCAGGGCCCCATGGAATTGCCTAGGAGTAGGCTGAATCAATCGCTGCAAGGGGTGAACAGCAGTATGGGACAGGCTCGGGCAAGGCAAGGGCCGCTCGGGTTATCGCTTCTCGGCCTTTTGGCTAAGATCAAGTGTAGTACTTTAGGGTATTGCCTTGTTTCTTGGTCAGGAGGTGCCCTGGTACCCTTTTCCTTGGCCTGGGGGGATCGTTTCTCTTAGGAGAGACTTCACCCCTCTGCTGCTATTGGGGAGGAGGATTAGTCCAGGGCAACGGGGAGCGATCACCTGCCTGGTACTTCGGTACTGAAGGTATTCTTTGGAGATTGCTGGAATTCGTTTGGAGCAGGATGGAGGAAATTCCCGAATATATGCGTACCAGGAATGCTGTCCGGTTTTTCGTGGAGGAATCTGAGCGACAAAGGAAGGATCTGGAGTTCATCACAAAGGTTCTTTTGTTGGATTTCTTTCAGCTGGAGAGATCATGCATTTTGGCGGTGATGGACTATCCGAGGAGAGGGTGCTTTGACGTTACCTTCGCCACAGAAGAAATTTATGCTGTCTTTTTAGAACGCTTGAAGGAAGGTAAAAGGGACCCAAGACTTGTGGGTGTGAAGGTAACACCACATTTTGTGCCAAACAAAAAGTTGGTGGTTGTAAAAATGTTTTCGCCTTACGTGGATGAAGAGGACATTAAGTTATTTCTCAATAAGTTTTGTGAGGAGGTGGTGGGAAAGGGGAAAGTGTTTAACCCTTTTGGATTTTGGACTGGGAAGTGGAAATTTCTTTGTAAATTTGTGAGAATTGGTGAATCTAGAAACCTATTGTTTCCTCCAGCGCGGTTCAAGATTGGAAGTGCGTGTGGAAATTTATTTTTTCTTGGAATGGATATGTTTTGTTTGAATTGTAAAGAGTATGGTCATGAGAGAGAAGCCTGTGAGAAAGTAATGTGTACAAAATGTCTGCAAGAGGGACATAAGTATAATGAATGTCAGAAAGGGAAAGTATGTAATATGTGTGGAGAGGAGGGGCACATATTCAAATCGTGCCCAAAGAAAAGCAAACGTGAGGTACAAGAGGAAAATAAGAAGATAGTCAAAAGAAAGGAAGCGGAAGTTAGTTTGGAAGAAGGCAAGCTTCACAAATTGGAAGGAAGTGGGCAAAGTGATGAGAAAAAAAGGAAAAAAGCAGAGAGAAAGAAAAAAAGTGTCATTTCAGAAGAGGAAAGAGCAGAAAGAGACAGGTTATTGGAAGAAGTAGAGCAGTTACGTAGTAAAATTAATTTTGAAAAAATGCGGAGGAGGGTGCGGCTCTGTGTAAGAGAAAATTTACCAGGGTTTCTTGAAAGGTATGGTGTGCCAACGTGGTTAACGTGCATTGTAAACTGTGAGTGGGATGGTAATGATTTGCAGGAACATCTAGTGGATATGTTAGGAACTATTGCTGTTAAAAAAGGAATGTTTTTTTGATTTCTTAGGAAAAAAAAGGAAAGAGGAAAACAAAAATTAATTGTACGTTTTCAGTTTTCATTGTGATGATCTAAGTCTTTTTTATTTTGAATTTTATGATTTTTAAGACGTGATCTGAATGAATTAAAAAGATCTGTTCTTATCAGTTTAATATCTGATACGTCCCCTATCTGGGGACCATATATTAAATGGATTTTTAGAACAGGGAGATGGAAATAGAGCTTGCTCTGTCCACTCCACGCATTGACCTGGTATTGCAGTATTTCCAGGACCGGTGCACCCTTCCCTTATGTGTTGACTAAAATCAGATTCCAAAAGTGCTATTTGTGTTTGCTATTGTTTTTGTCTTTCTGATGGGATCTCCCCTTTTAATCCCATTATTTCAACACCTGTTGGACAATGCATTTGTACAGTCATGTGTGATAATGAGCTCATTTATTAAATGCAATTAATTAATACATTGCCACCTCTTGTTGTGTGTGTGTGTGTGTGTGTGTGTGTGTGTGTGTGTCTTCTGTGTTTCTGTGTTTCCGGCATTTCACATTGGAACAGCTCATTCACCTTCCTTGTCTTCTCTCCGCCCTCCCTTTTAGGTAGGTTAAAGAGCTGCACCTGAGCCAGCCACTGATTGATTGATGCAGCACCACAGTCAAATAGTGGAGTGGAGTAGGGGGAACAGCAAACAGCCATTAAAGCAGCCCGCCCGCCACAATGGACCTACCTGTGTACACTAGATGGATGTGATGGAATGTACTGTCGTCCCTACATTTCCAAGAAGAAGTAAGAATTGCAGTTGCAACAAACCCTTGCTTGCCTACAAAGAGAGCAGCAATTTGGATTTGTTACTATGTTACCTGGAAGAATAACAAACTGTGCAAGGATGGAGGTTGTAGGAGCAAAGAGAAGTTGTCTGTAAAGTTGGTGGATGCCTATTTTCCATTTTGCAGTCCCTTGTCTCCCTCTTGTGGCCTCCTGGAGGCAAATAAATGTGCAAAAAAAAGACAGCCTGGCGGCCGGCTGTTGCAGTGTTGCCCTCTCAGGCAACACTGAGTGACTGACTGAGCCGCACCGTCTTATATAAAGTTCAGACGGAACTTTGCACGTGTCATAGTGGAGCCCTCAGGATTCCAGAGCCAGCTTTCTGACATCATAATGGGGCCTGCCTCAGAGATAGATAAAAGCCTGGGCCCAGGCAGTGTTGGTCAGTGCTGCTCAGCAGGCAGCACTGGACTGGACTGGACTGGATTACAGCTGATACAAGGTGTGAAGGAACAAGGGGTGGCTGTGGGCATGCACTTGCTGCCGCTGCCAGTGTTTATCTGCATGGCAGGAGGGCATTTGGGCGTTGCCAGGAAGGCGTTTTTATGTAGATTCCTCCTCTTTCAGCACTGCATTGTGGTGCAAGCAAAAGAAGCAAATCCTGTGTAGCTTCCTCTCCGGCCTTTATTCACCTCCCTCCCGCTTAGTAGCTGTAAATGTGTGTGAGCCTGCAGGGCCCCATGGAATTGCCTAGGAGTAGGCTGAATCAATCGCTGCAAGGGGTGAACAGCAGTATGGGACAGGCTCGGGCAAGGCAAGGGCCGCTCGGGTTATCGCTTCTCGGCCTTTTGGCTAAGATCAAGTGTAGTATCTGTTCTTATCAGTTTAATATCTGATACGTCCCCTATCTGGGGACCATATATTAAATGGATTTTTAGAACAGGGAGATGGAAATAGAGCTTGCTCTGTCCACTCCACGCATTGACCTGGTATTGCAGTATTTCCAGGACCGGTGCACCCTTCCCTTATGTGTTGACTAAAATCAGATTCCAAAAGTGCTATTTGTGTTTGCTATTGTTTTTGTCTTTCTGATGGGATCTCCCCTTTTAATCCCATTATTTCAACACCTGTTGGACAATGCATTTGTACAGTCATGTGTGATAATGAGCTCATTTATTAAATGCAATTAATTAATACATTGCCACCTCTTGTTGTGTGTGTGTGTGTGTGTGTGTGTGTGTGTGTGTGTCTTCTGTGTTTCTGTGTTTCCGGCATTTCACATTGGAACAGCTCATTCACCTTCCTTGTCTTCTCTCCGCCCTCCCTTTTAGGTAGGTTAAAGAGCTGCACCTGAGCCAGCCACTGATTGATTGATGCAGCACCACAGTCAAATAGTGGAGTGGAGTAGGGGGAACAGCAAACAGCCATTAAAGCAGCCCGCCCGCCACAATGGACCTACCTGTGTACACTAGATGGATGTGATGGAATGTACTGTCGTCCCTACATTTCCAAGAAGAAGTAAGAATTGCAGTTGCAACAAACCCTTGCTTGCCTACAAAGAGAGCAGCAATTTGGATTTGTTACTATGTTACCTGGAAGAATAACAAACTGTGCAAGGATGGAGGTTGTAGGAGCAAAGAGAAGTTGTCTGTAAAGTTGGTGGATGCCTATTTTCCATTTTGCAGTCCCTTGTCTCCCTCTTGTGGCCTCCTGGAGGCAAATAAATGTGCAAAAAAAAGACAGCCTGGCGGCCGGCTGTTGCAGTGTTGCCCTCTCAGGCAACACTGAGTGACTGACTGAGCCGCACCGTCTTATATAAAGTTCAGACGGAACTTTGCACGTGTCATAGTGGAGCCCTCAGGATTCCAGAGCCAGCTTTCTGACATCATAATGGGGCCTGCCTCAGAGATAGATAAAAGCCTGGGCCCAGGCAGTGTTGGTCAGTGCTGCTCAGCAGGCAGCACTGGACTGGACTGGACTGGATTACAGCTGATACAAGGTGTGAAGGAACAAGGGGTGGCTGTGGGCATGCACTTGCTGCCGCTGCCAGTGTTTATCTGCATGGCAGGAGGGCATTTGGGCGTTGCCAGGAAGGCGTTTTTATGTAGATTCCTCCTCTTTCAGCACTGCATTGTGGTGCAAGCAAAAGAAGCAAATCCTGTGTAGCTTCCTCTCCGGCCTTTATTCACCTCCCTCCCGCTTAGTAGCTGTAAATGTGTGTGAGCCTGCAGGGCCCCATGGAATTGCCTAGGAGTAGGCTGAATCAATCGCTGCAAGGGGTGAACAGCAGTATGGGACAGGCTCGGGCAAGGCAAGGGCCGCTCGGGTTATCGCTTCTCGGCCTTTTGGCTAAGATCAAGTGTAGTATCTGTTCTTATCAGTTTAATATCTGATACGTCCCCTATCTGGGGACCATATATTAAATGGATTTTTAGAACAGGGAGATGGAAATAGAGCTTGCTCTGTCCACTCCACGCATTGACCTGGTATTGCAGTATTTCCAGGACCGGTGCACCCTTCCCTTATGTGTTGACTAAAATCAGATTCCAAAAGTGCTATTTGTGTTTGCTATTGTTTTTGTCTTTCTGATGGGATCTCCCCTTTTAATCCCATTATTTCAACACCTGTTGGACAATGCATTTGTACAGTCATGTGTGATAATGAGCTCATTTATTAAATGCAATTAATTAATACATTGCCACCTCTTGTTGTGTGTGTGTGTGTGTGTGTGTGTGTGTGTGTGTGTCTTCTGTGTTTCTGTGTTTCCGGCATTTCACATTGGAACAGCTCATTCACCTTCCTTGTCTTCTCTCCGCCCTCCCTTTTAGGTAGGTTAAAGAGCTGCACCTGAGCCAGCCACTGATTGATTGATGCAGCACCACAGTCAAATAGTGGAGTGGAGTAGGGGGAACAGCAAACAGCCATTAAAGCAGCCCGCCCGCCACAATGGACCTACCTGTGTACACTAGATGGATGTGATGGAATGTACTGTCGTCCCTACATTTCCAAGAAGAAGTAAGAATTGCAGTTGCAACAAACCCTTGCTTGCCTACAAAGAGAGCAGCAATTTGGATTTGTTACTATGTTACCTGGAAGAATAACAAACTGTGCAAGGATGGAGGTTGTAGGAGCAAAGAGAAGTTGTCTGTAAAGTTGGTGGATGCCTATTTTCCATTTTGCAGTCCCTTGTCTCCCTCTTGTGGCCTCCTGGAGGCAAATAAATGTGCAAAAAAAAGACAGCCTGGCGGCCGGCTGTTGCAGTGTTGCCCTCTCAGGCAACACTGAGTGACTGACTGAGCCGCACCGTCTTATATAAAGTTCAGACGGAACTTTGCACGTGTCATAGTGGAGCCCTCAGGATTCCAGAGCCAGCTTTCTGACATCATAATGGGGCCTGCCTCAGAGATAGATAAAAGCCTGGGCCCAGGCAGTGTTGGTCAGTGCTGCTCAGCAGGCAGCACTGGACTGGACTGGACTGGATTACAGCTGATACAAGGTGTGAAGGAACAAGGGGTGGCTGTGGGCATGCACTTGCTGCCGCTGCCAGTGTTTATCTGCATGGCAGGAGGGCATTTGGGCGTTGCCAGGAAGGCGTTTTTATGTAGATTCCTCCTCTTTCAGCACTGCATTGTGGTGCAAGCAAAAGAAGCAAATCCTGTGTAGCTTCCTCTCCGGCCTTTATTCACCTCCCTCCCGCTTAGTAGCTGTAAATGTGTGTGAGCCTGCAGGGCCCCATGGAATTGCCTAGGAGTAGGCTGAATCAATCGCTGCAAGGGGTGAACAGCAGTATGGGACAGGCTCGGGCAAGGCAAGGGCCGCTCGGGTTATCGCTTCTCGGCCTTTTGGCTAAGATCAAGTGTAGTATCTGTTCTTATCAGTTTAATATCTGATACGTCCCCTATCTGGGGACCATATATTAAATGGATTTTTAGAACAGGGAGATGGAAATAGAGCTTGCTCTGTCCACTCCACGCATTGACCTGGTATTGCAGTATTTCCAGGACCGGTGCACCCTTCCCTTATGTGTTGACTAAAATCAGATTCCAAAAGTGCTATTTGTGTTTGCTATTGTTTTTGTCTTTCTGATGGGATCTCCCCTTTTAATCCCATTATTTCAACACCTGTTGGACAATGCATTTGTACAGTCATGTGTGATAATGAGCTCATTTATTAAATGCAATTAATTAATACATTGCCACCTCTTGTTGTGTGTGTGTGTGTGTGTGTGTGTGTGTGTGTGTGTCTTCTGTGTTTCTGTGTTTCCGGCATTTCACATTGGAACAGCTCATTCACCTTCCTTGTCTTCTCTCCGCCCTCCCTTTTAGGTAGGTTAAAGAGCTGCACCTGAGCCAGCCACTGATTGATTGATGCAGCACCACAGTCAAATAGTGGAGTGGAGTAGGGGGAACAGCAAACAGCCATTAAAGCAGCCCGCCCGCCACAATGGACCTACCTGTGTACACTAGATGGATGTGATGGAATGTACTGTCGTCCCTACATTTCCAAGAAGAAGTAAGAATTGCAGTTGCAACAAACCCTTGCTTGCCTACAAAGAGAGCAGCAATTTGGATTTGTTACTATGTTACCTGGAAGAATAACAAACTGTGCAAGGATGGAGGTTGTAGGAGCAAAGAGAAGTTGTCTGTAAAGTTGGTGGATGCCTATTTTCCATTTTGCAGTCCCTTGTCTCCCTCTTGTGGCCTCCTGGAGGCAAATAAATGTGCAAAAAAAAGACAGCCTGGCGGCCGGCTGTTGCAGTGTTGCCCTCTCAGGCAACACTGAGTGACTGACTGAGCCGCACCGTCTTATATAAAGTTCAGACGGAACTTTGCACGTGTCATAGTGGAGCCCTCAGGATTCCAGAGCCAGCTTTCTGACATCATAATGGGGCCTGCCTCAGAGATAGATAAAAGCCTGGGCCCAGGCAGTGTTGGTCAGTGCTGCTCAGCAGGCAGCACTGGACTGGACTGGACTGGATTACAGCTGATACAAGGTGTGAAGGAACAAGGGGTGGCTGTGGGCATGCACTTGCTGCCGCTGCCAGTGTTTATCTGCATGGCAGGAGGGCATTTGGGCGTTGCCAGGAAGGCGTTTTTATGTAGATTCCTCCTCTTTCAGCACTGCATTGTGGTGCAAGCAAAAGAAGCAAATCCTGTGTAGCTTCCTCTCCGGCCTTTATTCACCTCCCTCCCGCTTAGTAGCTGTAAATGTGTGTGAGCCTGCAGGGCCCCATGGAATTGCCTAGGAGTAGGCTGAATCAATCGCTGCAAGGGGTGAACAGCAGTATGGGACAGGCTCGGGCAAGGCAAGGGCCGCTCGGGTTATCGCTTCTCGGCCTTTTGGCTAAGATCAAGTGTAGTACTTTAGGGTATTGCCTTGTTTCTTGGTCAGGAGGTGCCCTGGTACCCTTTTCCTTGGCCTGGGGGGATCGTTTCTCTTAGGAGAGACTTCACCCCTCTGCTGCTATTGGGGAGGAGGATTAGTCCAGGGCAACGGGGAGCGATCACCTGCCTGGTACTTCGGTACTGAAGGTATTCTTTGGAGATTGCTGGAATTCGTTTGGAGCAGGATGGAGGAAATTCCCGAATATATGCGTACCAGGAATGCTGTCCGGTTTTTCGTGGAGGAATCTGAGCGACAAAGGAAGGATCTGGAGTTCATCACAAAGGTTCTTTTGTTGGATTTCTTTCAGCTGGAGAGATCATGCATTTTGGCGGTGATGGACTATCCGAGGAGAGGGTGCTTTGACGTTACCTTCGCCACAGAAGAAATTTATGCTGTCTTTTTAGAACGCTTGAAGGAAGGTAAAAGGGACCCAAGACTTGTGGGTGTGAAGGTAACACCACATTTTGTGCCAAACAAAAAGTTGGTGGTTGTAAAAATGTTTTCGCCTTACGTGGATGAAGAGGACATTAAGTTATTTCTCAATAAGTTTTGTGAGGAGGTGGTGGGAAAGGGGAAAGTGTTTAACCCTTTTGGATTTTGGACTGGGAAGTGGAAATTTCTTTGTAAATTTGTGAGAATTGGTGAATCTAGAAACCTATTGTTTCCTCCAGCGCGGTTCAAGATTGGAAGTGCGTGTGGAAATTTATTTTTTCTTGGAATGGATATGTTTTGTTTGAATTGTAAAGAGTATGGTCATGAGAGAGAAGCCTGTGAGAAAGTAATGTGTACAAAATGTCTGCAAGAGGGACATAAGTATAATGAATGTCAGAAAGGGAAAGTATGTAATATGTGTGGAGAGGAGGGGCACATATTCAAATCGTGCCCAAAGAAAAGCAAACGTGAGGTACAAGAGGAAAATAAGAAGATAGTCAAAAGAAAGGAAGCGGAAGTTAGTTTGGAAGAAGGCAAGCTTCACAAATTGGAAGGAAGTGGGCAAAGTGATGAGAAAAAAAGGAAAAAAGCAGAGAGAAAGAAAAAAAGTGTCATTTCAGAAGAGGAAAGAGCAGAAAGAGACAGGTTATTGGAAGAAGTAGAGCAGTTACGTAGTAAAATTAATTTTGAAAAAATGCGGAGGAGGGTGCGGCTCTGTGTAAGAGAAAATTTACCAGGGTTTCTTGAAAGGTATGGTGTGCCAACGTGGTTAACGTGCATTGTAAACTGTGAGTGGGATGGTAATGATTTGCAGGAACATCTAGTGGATATGTTAGGAACTATTGCTGTTAAAAAAGGAATGTTTTTTTGATTTCTTAGGAAAAAAAAGGAAAGAGGAAAACAAAAATTAATTGTACGTTTTCAGTTTTCATTGTGATGATCTAAGTCTTTTTTATTTTGAATTTTATGATTTTTAAGACGTGATCTGAATGAATTAAAAAGATCTGTTCTTATCAGTTTAATATCTGATACGTCCCCTATCTGGGGACCATATATTAAATGGATTTTTAGAACAGGGAGATGGAAATAGAGCTTGCTCTGTCCACTCCACGCATTGACCTGGTATTGCAGTATTTCCAGGACCGGTGCACCCTTCCCTTATGTGTTGACTAAAATCAGATTCCAAAAGTGCTATTTGTGTTTGCTATTGTTTTTGTCTTTCTGATGGGATCTCCCCTTTTAATCCCATTATTTCAACACCTGTTGGACAATGCATTTGTACAGTCATGTGTGATAATGAGCTCATTTATTAAATGCAATTAATTAATACATTGCCACCTCTTGTTGTGTGTGTGTGTGTGTGTGTGTGTGTGTGTGTGTGTCTTCTGTGTTTCTGTGTTTCCGGCATTTCACATTGGAACAGCTCATTCACCTTCCTTGTCTTCTCTCCGCCCTCCCTTTTAGGTAGGTTAAAGAGCTGCACCTGAGCCAGCCACTGATTGATTGATGCAGCACCACAGTCAAATAGTGGAGTGGAGTAGGGGGAACAGCAAACAGCCATTAAAGCAGCCCGCCCGCCACAATGGACCTACCTGTGTACACTAGATGGATGTGATGGAATGTACTGTCGTCCCTACATTTCCAAGAAGAAGTAAGAATTGCAGTTGCAACAAACCCTTGCTTGCCTACAAAGAGAGCAGCAATTTGGATTTGTTACTATGTTACCTGGAAGAATAACAAACTGTGCAAGGATGGAGGTTGTAGGAGCAAAGAGAAGTTGTCTGTAAAGTTGGTGGATGCCTATTTTCCATTTTGCAGTCCCTTGTCTCCCTCTTGTGGCCTCCTGGAGGCAAATAAATGTGCAAAAAAAAGACAGCCTGGCGGCCGGCTGTTGCAGTGTTGCCCTCTCAGGCAACACTGAGTGACTGACTGAGCCGCACCGTCTTATATAAAGTTCAGACGGAACTTTGCACGTGTCATAGTGGAGCCCTCAGGATTCCAGAGCCAGCTTTCTGACATCATAATGGGGCCTGCCTCAGAGATAGATAAAAGCCTGGGCCCAGGCAGTGTTGGTCAGTGCTGCTCAGCAGGCAGCACTGGACTGGACTGGACTGGATTACAGCTGATACAAGGTGTGAAGGAACAAGGGGTGGCTGTGGGCATGCACTTGCTGCCGCTGCCAGTGTTTATCTGCATGGCAGGAGGGCATTTGGGCGTTGCCAGGAAGGCGTTTTTATGTAGATTCCTCCTCTTTCAGCACTGCATTGTGGTGCAAGCAAAAGAAGCAAATCCTGTGTAGCTTCCTCTCCGGCCTTTATTCACCTCCCTCCCGCTTAGTAGCTGTAAATGTGTGTGAGCCTGCAGGGCCCCATGGAATTGCCTAGGAGTAGGCTGAATCAATCGCTGCAAGGGGTGAACAGCAGTATGGGACAGGCTCGGGCAAGGCAAGGGCCGCTCGGGTTATCGCTTCTCGGCCTTTTGGCTAAGATCAAGTGTAGTATCTGTTCTTATCAGTTTAATATCTGATACGTCCCCTATCTGGGGACCATATATTAAATGGATTTTTAGAACAGGGAGATGGAAATAGAGCTTGCTCTGTCCACTCCACGCATTGACCTGGTATTGCAGTATTTCCAGGACCGGTGCACCCTTCCCTTATGTGTTGACTAAAATCAGATTCCAAAAGTGCTATTTGTGTTTGCTATTGTTTTTGTCTTTCTGATGGGATCTCCCCTTTTAATCCCATTATTTCAACACCTGTTGGACAATGCATTTGTACAGTCATGTGTGATAATGAGCTCATTTATTAAATGCAATTAATTAATACATTGCCACCTCTTGTTGTGTGTGTGTGTGTGTGTGTGTGTGTGTGTGTGTGTCTTCTGTGTTTCTGTGTTTCCGGCATTTCACATTGGAACAGCTCATTCACCTTCCTTGTCTTCTCTCCGCCCTCCCTTTTAGGTAGGTTAAAGAGCTGCACCTGAGCCAGCCACTGATTGATTGATGCAGCACCACAGTCAAATAGTGGAGTGGAGTAGGGGGAACAGCAAACAGCCATTAAAGCAGCCCGCCCGCCACAATGGACCTACCTGTGTACACTAGATGGATGTGATGGAATGTACTGTCGTCCCTACATTTCCAAGAAGAAGTAAGAATTGCAGTTGCAACAAACCCTTGCTTGCCTACAAAGAGAGCAGCAATTTGGATTTGTTACTATGTTACCTGGAAGAATAACAAACTGTGCAAGGATGGAGGTTGTAGGAGCAAAGAGAAGTTGTCTGTAAAGTTGGTGGATGCCTATTTTCCATTTTGCAGTCCCTTGTCTCCCTCTTGTGGCCTCCTGGAGGCAAATAAATGTGCAAAAAAAAGACAGCCTGGCGGCCGGCTGTTGCAGTGTTGCCCTCTCAGGCAACACTGAGTGACTGACTGAGCCGCACCGTCTTATATAAAGTTCAGACGGAACTTTGCACGTGTCATAGTGGAGCCCTCAGGATTCCAGAGCCAGCTTTCTGACATCATAATGGGGCCTGCCTCAGAGATAGATAAAAGCCTGGGCCCAGGCAGTGTTGGTCAGTGCTGCTCAGCAGGCAGCACTGGACTGGACTGGACTGGATTACAGCTGATACAAGGTGTGAAGGAACAAGGGGTGGCTGTGGGCATGCACTTGCTGCCGCTGCCAGTGTTTATCTGCATGGCAGGAGGGCATTTGGGCGTTGCCAGGAAGGCGTTTTTATGTAGATTCCTCCTCTTTCAGCACTGCATTGTGGTGCAAGCAAAAGAAGCAAATCCTGTGTAGCTTCCTCTCCGGCCTTTATTCACCTCCCTCCCGCTTAGTAGCTGTAAATGTGTGTGAGCCTGCAGGGCCCCATGGAATTGCCTAGGAGTAGGCTGAATCAATCGCTGCAAGGGGTGAACAGCAGTATGGGACAGGCTCGGGCAAGGCAAGGGCCGCTCGGGTTATCGCTTCTCGGCCTTTTGGCTAAGATCAAGTGTAGTATCTGTTCTTATCAGTTTAATATCTGATACGTCCCCTATCTGGGGACCATATATTAAATGGATTTTTAGAACAGGGAGATGGAAATAGAGCTTGCTCTGTCCACTCCACGCATTGACCTGGTATTGCAGTATTTCCAGGACCGGTGCACCCTTCCCTTATGTGTTGACTAAAATCAGATTCCAAAAGTGCTATTTGTGTTTGCTATTGTTTTTGTCTTTCTGATGGGATCTCCCCTTTTAATCCCATTATTTCAACACCTGTTGGACAATGCATTTGTACAGTCATGTGTGATAATGAGCTCATTTATTAAATGCAATTAATTAATACATTGCCACCTCTTGTTGTGTGTGTGTGTGTGTGTGTGTGTGTGTGTGTGTGTCTTCTGTGTTTCTGTGTTTCCGGCATTTCACATTGGAACAGCTCATTCACCTTCCTTGTCTTCTCTCCGCCCTCCCTTTTAGGTAGGTTAAAGAGCTGCACCTGAGCCAGCCACTGATTGATTGATGCAGCACCACAGTCAAATAGTGGAGTGGAGTAGGGGGAACAGCAAACAGCCATTAAAGCAGCCCGCCCGCCACAATGGACCTACCTGTGTACACTAGATGGATGTGATGGAATGTACTGTCGTCCCTACATTTCCAAGAAGAAGTAAGAATTGCAGTTGCAACAAACCCTTGCTTGCCTACAAAGAGAGCAGCAATTTGGATTTGTTACTATGTTACCTGGAAGAATAACAAACTGTGCAAGGATGGAGGTTGTAGGAGCAAAGAGAAGTTGTCTGTAAAGTTGGTGGATGCCTATTTTCCATTTTGCAGTCCCTTGTCTCCCTCTTGTGGCCTCCTGGAGGCAAATAAATGTGCAAAAAAAAGACAGCCTGGCGGCCGGCTGTTGCAGTGTTGCCCTCTCAGGCAACACTGAGTGACTGACTGAGCCGCACCGTCTTATATAAAGTTCAGACGGAACTTTGCACGTGTCATAGTGGAGCCCTCAGGATTCCAGAGCCAGCTTTCTGACATCATAATGGGGCCTGCCTCAGAGATAGATAAAAGCCTGGGCCCAGGCAGTGTTGGTCAGTGCTGCTCAGCAGGCAGCACTGGACTGGACTGGACTGGATTACAGCTGATACAAGGTGTGAAGGAACAAGGGGTGGCTGTGGGCATGCACTTGCTGCCGCTGCCAGTGTTTATCTGCATGGCAGGAGGGCATTTGGGCGTTGCCAGGAAGGCGTTTTTATGTAGATTCCTCCTCTTTCAGCACTGCATTGTGGTGCAAGCAAAAGAAGCAAATCCTGTGTAGCTTCCTCTCCGGCCTTTATTCACCTCCCTCCCGCTTAGTAGCTGTAAATGTGTGTGAGCCTGCAGGGCCCCATGGAATTGCCTAGGAGTAGGCTGAATCAATCGCTGCAAGGGGTGAACAGCAGTATGGGACAGGCTCGGGCAAGGCAAGGGCCGCTCGGGTTATCGCTTCTCGGCCTTTTGGCTAAGATCAAGTGTAGTATCTGTTCTTATCAGTTTAATATCTGATACGTCCCCTATCTGGGGACCATATATTAAATGGATTTTTAGAACAGGGAGATGGAAATAGAGCTTGCTCTGTCCACTCCACGCATTGACCTGGTATTGCAGTATTTCCAGGACCGGTGCACCCTTCCCTTATGTGTTGACTAAAATCAGATTCCAAAAGTGCTATTTGTGTTTGCTATTGTTTTTGTCTTTCTGATGGGATCTCCCCTTTTAATCCCATTATTTCAACACCTGTTGGACAATGCATTTGTACAGTCATGTGTGATAATGAGCTCATTTATTAAATGCAATTAATTAATACATTGCCACCTCTTGTTGTGTGTGTGTGTGTGTGTGTGTGTGTGTGTGTGTGTCTTCTGTGTTTCTGTGTTTCCGGCATTTCACATTGGAACAGCTCATTCACCTTCCTTGTCTTCTCTCCGCCCTCCCTTTTAGGTAGGTTAAAGAGCTGCACCTGAGCCAGCCACTGATTGATTGATGCAGCACCACAGTCAAATAGTGGAGTGGAGTAGGGGGAACAGCAAACAGCCATTAAAGCAGCCCGCCCGCCACAATGGACCTACCTGTGTACACTAGATGGATGTGATGGAATGTACTGTCGTCCCTACATTTCCAAGAAGAAGTAAGAATTGCAGTTGCAACAAACCCTTGCTTGCCTACAAAGAGAGCAGCAATTTGGATTTGTTACTATGTTACCTGGAAGAATAACAAACTGTGCAAGGATGGAGGTTGTAGGAGCAAAGAGAAGTTGTCTGTAAAGTTGGTGGATGCCTATTTTCCATTTTGCAGTCCCTTGTCTCCCTCTTGTGGCCTCCTGGAGGCAAATAAATGTGCAAAAAAAAGACAGCCTGGCGGCCGGCTGTTGCAGTGTTGCCCTCTCAGGCAACACTGAGTGACTGACTGAGCCGCACCGTCTTATATAAAGTTCAGACGGAACTTTGCACGTGTCATAGTGGAGCCCTCAGGATTCCAGAGCCAGCTTTCTGACATCATAATGGGGCCTGCCTCAGAGATAGATAAAAGCCTGGGCCCAGGCAGTGTTGGTCAGTGCTGCTCAGCAGGCAGCACTGGACTGGACTGGACTGGATTACAGCTGATACAAGGTGTGAAGGAACAAGGGGTGGCTGTGGGCATGCACTTGCTGCCGCTGCCAGTGTTTATCTGCATGGCAGGAGGGCATTTGGGCGTTGCCAGGAAGGCGTTTTTATGTAGATTCCTCCTCTTTCAGCACTGCATTGTGGTGCAAGCAAAAGAAGCAAATCCTGTGTAGCTTCCTCTCCGGCCTTTATTCACCTCCCTCCCGCTTAGTAGCTGTAAATGTGTGTGAGCCTGCAGGGCCCCATGGAATTGCCTAGGAGTAGGCTGAATCAATCGCTGCAAGGGGTGAACAGCAGTATGGGACAGGCTCGGGCAAGGCAAGGGCCGCTCGGGTTATCGCTTCTCGGCCTTTTGGCTAAGATCAAGTGTAGTACTTTAGGGTATTGCCTTGTTTCTTGGTCAGGAGGTGCCCTGGTACCCTTTTCCTTGGCCTGGGGGGATCGTTTCTCTTAGGAGAGACTTCACCCCTCTGCTGCTATTGGGGAGGAGGATTAGTCCAGGGCAACGGGGAGCGATCACCTGCCTGGTACTTCGGTACTGAAGGTATTCTTTGGAGATTGCTGGAATTCGTTTGGAGCAGGATGGAGGAAATTCCCGAATATATGCGTACCAGGAATGCTGTCCGGTTTTTCGTGGAGGAATCTGAGCGACAAAGGAAGGATCTGGAGTTCATCACAAAGGTTCTTTTGTTGGATTTCTTTCAGCTGGAGAGATCATGCATTTTGGCGGTGATGGACTATCCGAGGAGAGGGTGCTTTGACGTTACCTTCGCCACAGAAGAAATTTATGCTGTCTTTTTAGAACGCTTGAAGGAAGGTAAAAGGGACCCAAGACTTGTGGGTGTGAAGGTAACACCACATTTTGTGCCAAACAAAAAGTTGGTGGTTGTAAAAATGTTTTCGCCTTACGTGGATGAAGAGGACATTAAGTTATTTCTCAATAAGTTTTGTGAGGAGGTGGTGGGAAAGGGGAAAGTGTTTAACCCTTTTGGATTTTGGACTGGGAAGTGGAAATTTCTTTGTAAATTTGTGAGAATTGGTGAATCTAGAAACCTATTGTTTCCTCCAGCGCGGTTCAAGATTGGAAGTGCGTGTGGAAATTTATTTTTTCTTGGAATGGATATGTTTTGTTTGAATTGTAAAGAGTATGGTCATGAGAGAGAAGCCTGTGAGAAAGTAATGTGTACAAAATGTCTGCAAGAGGGACATAAGTATAATGAATGTCAGAAAGGGAAAGTATGTAATATGTGTGGAGAGGAGGGGCACATATTCAAATCGTGCCCAAAGAAAAGCAAACGTGAGGTACAAGAGGAAAATAAGAAGATAGTCAAAAGAAAGGAAGCGGAAGTTAGTTTGGAAGAAGGCAAGCTTCACAAATTGGAAGGAAGTGGGCAAAGTGATGAGAAAAAAAGGAAAAAAGCAGAGAGAAAGAAAAAAAGTGTCATTTCAGAAGAGGAAAGAGCAGAAAGAGACAGGTTATTGGAAGAAGTAGAGCAGTTACGTAGTAAAATTAATTTTGAAAAAATGCGGAGGAGGGTGCGGCTCTGTGTAAGAGAAAATTTACCAGGGTTTCTTGAAAGGTATGGTGTGCCAACGTGGTTAACGTGCATTGTAAACTGTGAGTGGGATGGTAATGATTTGCAGGAACATCTAGTGGATATGTTAGGAACTATTGCTGTTAAAAAAGGAATGTTTTTTTGATTTCTTAGGAAAAAAAAGGAAAGAGGAAAACAAAAATTAATTGTACGTTTTCAGTTTTCATTGTGATGATCTAAGTCTTTTTTATTTTGAATTTTATGATTTTTAAGACGTGATCTGAATGAATTAAAAAGATCTGTTCTTATCAGTTTAATATCTGATACGTCCCCTATCTGGGGACCATATATTAAATGGATTTTTAGAACAGGGAGATGGAAATAGAGCTTGCTCTGTCCACTCCACGCATTGACCTGGTATTGCAGTATTTCCAGGACCGGTGCACCCTTCCCTTATGTGTTGACTAAAATCAGATTCCAAAAGTGCTATTTGTGTTTGCTATTGTTTTTGTCTTTCTGATGGGATCTCCCCTTTTAATCCCATTATTTCAACACCTGTTGGACAATGCATTTGTACAGTCATGTGTGATAATGAGCTCATTTATTAAATGCAATTAATTAATACATTGCCACCTCTTGTTGTGTGTGTGTGTGTGTGTGTGTGTGTGTGTGTGTGTCTTCTGTGTTTCTGTGTTTCCGGCATTTCACATTGGAACAGCTCATTCACCTTCCTTGTCTTCTCTCCGCCCTCCCTTTTAGGTAGGTTAAAGAGCTGCACCTGAGCCAGCCACTGATTGATTGATGCAGCACCACAGTCAAATAGTGGAGTGGAGTAGGGGGAACAGCAAACAGCCATTAAAGCAGCCCGCCCGCCACAATGGACCTACCTGTGTACACTAGATGGATGTGATGGAATGTACTGTCGTCCCTACATTTCCAAGAAGAAGTAAGAATTGCAGTTGCAACAAACCCTTGCTTGCCTACAAAGAGAGCAGCAATTTGGATTTGTTACTATGTTACCTGGAAGAATAACAAACTGTGCAAGGATGGAGGTTGTAGGAGCAAAGAGAAGTTGTCTGTAAAGTTGGTGGATGCCTATTTTCCATTTTGCAGTCCCTTGTCTCCCTCTTGTGGCCTCCTGGAGGCAAATAAATGTGCAAAAAAAAGACAGCCTGGCGGCCGGCTGTTGCAGTGTTGCCCTCTCAGGCAACACTGAGTGACTGACTGAGCCGCACCGTCTTATATAAAGTTCAGACGGAACTTTGCACGTGTCATAGTGGAGCCCTCAGGATTCCAGAGCCAGCTTTCTGACATCATAATGGGGCCTGCCTCAGAGATAGATAAAAGCCTGGGCCCAGGCAGTGTTGGTCAGTGCTGCTCAGCAGGCAGCACTGGACTGGACTGGACTGGATTACAGCTGATACAAGGTGTGAAGGAACAAGGGGTGGCTGTGGGCATGCACTTGCTGCCGCTGCCAGTGTTTATCTGCATGGCAGGAGGGCATTTGGGCGTTGCCAGGAAGGCGTTTTTATGTAGATTCCTCCTCTTTCAGCACTGCATTGTGGTGCAAGCAAAAGAAGCAAATCCTGTGTAGCTTCCTCTCCGGCCTTTATTCACCTCCCTCCCGCTTAGTAGCTGTAAATGTGTGTGAGCCTGCAGGGCCCCATGGAATTGCCTAGGAGTAGGCTGAATCAATCGCTGCAAGGGGTGAACAGCAGTATGGGACAGGCTCGGGCAAGGCAAGGGCCGCTCGGGTTATCGCTTCTCGGCCTTTTGGCTAAGATCAAGTGTAGTATCTGTTCTTATCAGTTTAATATCTGATACGTCCCCTATCTGGGGACCATATATTAAATGGATTTTTAGAACAGGGAGATGGAAATAGAGCTTGCTCTGTCCACTCCACGCATTGACCTGGTATTGCAGTATTTCCAGGACCGGTGCACCCTTCCCTTATGTGTTGACTAAAATCAGATTCCAAAAGTGCTATTTGTGTTTGCTATTGTTTTTGTCTTTCTGATGGGATCTCCCCTTTTAATCCCATTATTTCAACACCTGTTGGACAATGCATTTGTACAGTCATGTGTGATAATGAGCTCATTTATTAAATGCAATTAATTAATACATTGCCACCTCTTGTTGTGTGTGTGTGTGTGTGTGTGTGTGTGTGTGTGTGTCTTCTGTGTTTCTGTGTTTCCGGCATTTCACATTGGAACAGCTCATTCACCTTCCTTGTCTTCTCTCCGCCCTCCCTTTTAGGTAGGTTAAAGAGCTGCACCTGAGCCAGCCACTGATTGATTGATGCAGCACCACAGTCAAATAGTGGAGTGGAGTAGGGGGAACAGCAAACAGCCATTAAAGCAGCCCGCCCGCCACAATGGACCTACCTGTGTACACTAGATGGATGTGATGGAATGTACTGTCGTCCCTACATTTCCAAGAAGAAGTAAGAATTGCAGTTGCAACAAACCCTTGCTTGCCTACAAAGAGAGCAGCAATTTGGATTTGTTACTATGTTACCTGGAAGAATAACAAACTGTGCAAGGATGGAGGTTGTAGGAGCAAAGAGAAGTTGTCTGTAAAGTTGGTGGATGCCTATTTTCCATTTTGCAGTCCCTTGTCTCCCTCTTGTGGCCTCCTGGAGGCAAATAAATGTGCAAAAAAAAGACAGCCTGGCGGCCGGCTGTTGCAGTGTTGCCCTCTCAGGCAACACTGAGTGACTGACTGAGCCGCACCGTCTTATATAAAGTTCAGACGGAACTTTGCACGTGTCATAGTGGAGCCCTCAGGATTCCAGAGCCAGCTTTCTGACATCATAATGGGGCCTGCCTCAGAGATAGATAAAAGCCTGGGCCCAGGCAGTGTTGGTCAGTGCTGCTCAGCAGGCAGCACTGGACTGGACTGGACTGGATTACAGCTGATACAAGGTGTGAAGGAACAAGGGGTGGCTGTGGGCATGCACTTGCTGCCGCTGCCAGTGTTTATCTGCATGGCAGGAGGGCATTTGGGCGTTGCCAGGAAGGCGTTTTTATGTAGATTCCTCCTCTTTCAGCACTGCATTGTGGTGCAAGCAAAAGAAGCAAATCCTGTGTAGCTTCCTCTCCGGCCTTTATTCACCTCCCTCCCGCTTAGTAGCTGTAAATGTGTGTGAGCCTGCAGGGCCCCATGGAATTGCCTAGGAGTAGGCTGAATCAATCGCTGCAAGGGGTGAACAGCAGTATGGGACAGGCTCGGGCAAGGCAAGGGCCGCTCGGGTTATCGCTTCTCGGCCTTTTGGCTAAGATCAAGTGTAGTATCTGTTCTTATCAGTTTAATATCTGATACGTCCCCTATCTGGGGACCATATATTAAATGGATTTTTAGAACAGGGAGATGGAAATAGAGCTTGCTCTGTCCACTCCACGCATTGACCTGGTATTGCAGTATTTCCAGGACCGGTGCACCCTTCCCTTATGTGTTGACTAAAATCAGATTCCAAAAGTGCTATTTGTGTTTGCTATTGTTTTTGTCTTTCTGATGGGATCTCCCCTTTTAATCCCATTATTTCAACACCTGTTGGACAATGCATTTGTACAGTCATGTGTGATAATGAGCTCATTTATTAAATGCAATTAATTAATACATTGCCACCTCTTGTTGTGTGTGTGTGTGTGTGTGTGTGTGTGTGTGTGTGTCTTCTGTGTTTCTGTGTTTCCGGCATTTCACATTGGAACAGCTCATTCACCTTCCTTGTCTTCTCTCCGCCCTCCCTTTTAGGTAGGTTAAAGAGCTGCACCTGAGCCAGCCACTGATTGATTGATGCAGCACCACAGTCAAATAGTGGAGTGGAGTAGGGGGAACAGCAAACAGCCATTAAAGCAGCCCGCCCGCCACAATGGACCTACCTGTGTACACTAGATGGATGTGATGGAATGTACTGTCGTCCCTACATTTCCAAGAAGAAGTAAGAATTGCAGTTGCAACAAACCCTTGCTTGCCTACAAAGAGAGCAGCAATTTGGATTTGTTACTATGTTACCTGGAAGAATAACAAACTGTGCAAGGATGGAGGTTGTAGGAGCAAAGAGAAGTTGTCTGTAAAGTTGGTGGATGCCTATTTTCCATTTTGCAGTCCCTTGTCTCCCTCTTGTGGCCTCCTGGAGGCAAATAAATGTGCAAAAAAAAGACAGCCTGGCGGCCGGCTGTTGCAGTGTTGCCCTCTCAGGCAACACTGAGTGACTGACTGAGCCGCACCGTCTTATATAAAGTTCAGACGGAACTTTGCACGTGTCATAGTGGAGCCCTCAGGATTCCAGAGCCAGCTTTCTGACATCATAATGGGGCCTGCCTCAGAGATAGATAAAAGCCTGGGCCCAGGCAGTGTTGGTCAGTGCTGCTCAGCAGGCAGCACTGGACTGGACTGGACTGGATTACAGCTGATACAAGGTGTGAAGGAACAAGGGGTGGCTGTGGGCATGCACTTGCTGCCGCTGCCAGTGTTTATCTGCATGGCAGGAGGGCATTTGGGCGTTGCCAGGAAGGCGTTTTTATGTAGATTCCTCCTCTTTCAGCACTGCATTGTGGTGCAAGCAAAAGAAGCAAATCCTGTGTAGCTTCCTCTCCGGCCTTTATTCACCTCCCTCCCGCTTAGTAGCTGTAAATGTGTGTGAGCCTGCAGGGCCCCATGGAATTGCCTAGGAGTAGGCTGAATCAATCGCTGCAAGGGGTGAACAGCAGTATGGGACAGGCTCGGGCAAGGCAAGGGCCGCTCGGGTTATCGCTTCTCGGCCTTTTGGCTAAGATCAAGTGTAGTACTTTAGGGTATTGCCTTGTTTCTTGGTCAGGAGGTGCCCTGGTACCCTTTTCCTTGGCCTGGGGGGATCGTTTCTCTTAGGAGAGACTTCACCCCTCTGCTGCTATTGGGGAGGAGGATTAGTCCAGGGCAACGGGGAGCGATCACCTGCCTGGTACTTCGGTACTGAAGGTATTCTTTGGAGATTGCTGGAATTCGTTTGGAGCAGGATGGAGGAAATTCCCGAATATATGCGTACCAGGAATGCTGTCCGGTTTTTCGTGGAGGAATCTGAGCGACAAAGGAAGGATCTGGAGTTCATCACAAAGGTTCTTTTGTTGGATTTCTTTCAGCTGGAGAGATCATGCATTTTGGCGGTGATGGACTATCCGAGGAGAGGGTGCTTTGACGTTACCTTCGCCACAGAAGAAATTTATGCTGTCTTTTTAGAACGCTTGAAGGAAGGTAAAAGGGACCCAAGACTTGTGGGTGTGAAGGTAACACCACATTTTGTGCCAAACAAAAAGTTGGTGGTTGTAAAAATGTTTTCGCCTTACGTGGATGAAGAGGACATTAAGTTATTTCTCAATAAGTTTTGTGAGGAGGTGGTGGGAAAGGGGAAAGTGTTTAACCCTTTTGGATTTTGGACTGGGAAGTGGAAATTTCTTTGTAAATTTGTGAGAATTGGTGAATCTAGAAACCTATTGTTTCCTCCAGCGCGGTTCAAGATTGGAAGTGCGTGTGGAAATTTATTTTTTCTTGGAATGGATATGTTTTGTTTGAATTGTAAAGAGTATGGTCATGAGAGAGAAGCCTGTGAGAAAGTAATGTGTACAAAATGTCTGCAAGAGGGACATAAGTATAATGAATGTCAGAAAGGGAAAGTATGTAATATGTGTGGAGAGGAGGGGCACATATTCAAATCGTGCCCAAAGAAAAGCAAACGTGAGGTACAAGAGGAAAATAAGAAGATAGTCAAAAGAAAGGAAGCGGAAGTTAGTTTGGAAGAAGGCAAGCTTCACAAATTGGAAGGAAGTGGGCAAAGTGATGAGAAAAAAAGGAAAAAAGCAGAGAGAAAGAAAAAAAGTGTCATTTCAGAAGAGGAAAGAGCAGAAAGAGACAGGTTATTGGAAGAAGTAGAGCAGTTACGTAGTAAAATTAATTTTGAAAAAATGCGGAGGAGGGTGCGGCTCTGTGTAAGAGAAAATTTACCAGGGTTTCTTGAAAGGTATGGTGTGCCAACGTGGTTAACGTGCATTGTAAACTGTGAGTGGGATGGTAATGATTTGCAGGAACATCTAGTGGATATGTTAGGAACTATTGCTGTTAAAAAAGGAATGTTTTTTTGATTTCTTAGGAAAAAAAAGGAAAGAGGAAAACAAAAATTAATTGTACGTTTTCAGTTTTCATTGTGATGATCTAAGTCTTTTTTATTTTGAATTTTATGATTTTTAAGACGTGATCTGAATGAATTAAAAAGATCTGTTCTTATCAGTTTAATATCTGATACGTCCCCTATCTGGGGACCATATATTAAATGGATTTTTAGAACAGGGAGATGGAAATAGAGCTTGCTCTGTCCACTCCACGCATTGACCTGGTATTGCAGTATTTCCAGGACCGGTGCACCCTTCCCTTATGTGTTGACTAAAATCAGATTCCAAAAGTGCTATTTGTGTTTGCTATTGTTTTTGTCTTTCTGATGGGATCTCCCCTTTTAATCCCATTATTTCAACACCTGTTGGACAATGCATTTGTACAGTCATGTGTGATAATGAGCTCATTTATTAAATGCAATTAATTAATACATTGCCACCTCTTGTTGTGTGTGTGTGTGTGTGTGTGTGTGTGTGTGTGTGTCTTCTGTGTTTCTGTGTTTCCGGCATTTCACATTGGAACAGCTCATTCACCTTCCTTGTCTTCTCTCCGCCCTCCCTTTTAGGTAGGTTAAAGAGCTGCACCTGAGCCAGCCACTGATTGATTGATGCAGCACCACAGTCAAATAGTGGAGTGGAGTAGGGGGAACAGCAAACAGCCATTAAAGCAGCCCGCCCGCCACAATGGACCTACCTGTGTACACTAGATGGATGTGATGGAATGTACTGTCGTCCCTACATTTCCAAGAAGAAGTAAGAATTGCAGTTGCAACAAACCCTTGCTTGCCTACAAAGAGAGCAGCAATTTGGATTTGTTACTATGTTACCTGGAAGAATAACAAACTGTGCAAGGATGGAGGTTGTAGGAGCAAAGAGAAGTTGTCTGTAAAGTTGGTGGATGCCTATTTTCCATTTTGCAGTCCCTTGTCTCCCTCTTGTGGCCTCCTGGAGGCAAATAAATGTGCAAAAAAAAGACAGCCTGGCGGCCGGCTGTTGCAGTGTTGCCCTCTCAGGCAACACTGAGTGACTGACTGAGCCGCACCGTCTTATATAAAGTTCAGACGGAACTTTGCACGTGTCATAGTGGAGCCCTCAGGATTCCAGAGCCAGCTTTCTGACATCATAATGGGGCCTGCCTCAGAGATAGATAAAAGCCTGGGCCCAGGCAGTGTTGGTCAGTGCTGCTCAGCAGGCAGCACTGGACTGGACTGGACTGGATTACAGCTGATACAAGGTGTGAAGGAACAAGGGGTGGCTGTGGGCATGCACTTGCTGCCGCTGCCAGTGTTTATCTGCATGGCAGGAGGGCATTTGGGCGTTGCCAGGAAGGCGTTTTTATGTAGATTCCTCCTCTTTCAGCACTGCATTGTGGTGCAAGCAAAAGAAGCAAATCCTGTGTAGCTTCCTCTCCGGCCTTTATTCACCTCCCTCCCGCTTAGTAGCTGTAAATGTGTGTGAGCCTGCAGGGCCCCATGGAATTGCCTAGGAGTAGGCTGAATCAATCGCTGCAAGGGGTGAACAGCAGTATGGGACAGGCTCGGGCAAGGCAAGGGCCGCTCGGGTTATCGCTTCTCGGCCTTTTGGCTAAGATCAAGTGTAGTATCTGTTCTTATCAGTTTAATATCTGATACGTCCCCTATCTGGGGACCATATATTAAATGGATTTTTAGAACAGGGAGATGGAAATAGAGCTTGCTCTGTCCACTCCACGCATTGACCTGGTATTGCAGTATTTCCAGGACCGGTGCACCCTTCCCTTATGTGTTGACTAAAATCAGATTCCAAAAGTGCTATTTGTGTTTGCTATTGTTTTTGTCTTTCTGATGGGATCTCCCCTTTTAATCCCATTATTTCAACACCTGTTGGACAATGCATTTGTACAGTCATGTGTGATAATGAGCTCATTTATTAAATGCAATTAATTAATACATTGCCACCTCTTGTTGTGTGTGTGTGTGTGTGTGTGTGTGTGTGTGTGTGTCTTCTGTGTTTCTGTGTTTCCGGCATTTCACATTGGAACAGCTCATTCACCTTCCTTGTCTTCTCTCCGCCCTCCCTTTTAGGTAGGTTAAAGAGCTGCACCTGAGCCAGCCACTGATTGATTGATGCAGCACCACAGTCAAATAGTGGAGTGGAGTAGGGGGAACAGCAAACAGCCATTAAAGCAGCCCGCCCGCCACAATGGACCTACCTGTGTACACTAGATGGATGTGATGGAATGTACTGTCGTCCCTACATTTCCAAGAAGAAGTAAGAATTGCAGTTGCAACAAACCCTTGCTTGCCTACAAAGAGAGCAGCAATTTGGATTTGTTACTATGTTACCTGGAAGAATAACAAACTGTGCAAGGATGGAGGTTGTAGGAGCAAAGAGAAGTTGTCTGTAAAGTTGGTGGATGCCTATTTTCCATTTTGCAGTCCCTTGTCTCCCTCTTGTGGCCTCCTGGAGGCAAATAAATGTGCAAAAAAAAGACAGCCTGGCGGCCGGCTGTTGCAGTGTTGCCCTCTCAGGCAACACTGAGTGACTGACTGAGCCGCACCGTCTTATATAAAGTTCAGACGGAACTTTGCACGTGTCATAGTGGAGCCCTCAGGATTCCAGAGCCAGCTTTCTGACATCATAATGGGGCCTGCCTCAGAGATAGATAAAAGCCTGGGCCCAGGCAGTGTTGGTCAGTGCTGCTCAGCAGGCAGCACTGGACTGGACTGGACTGGATTACAGCTGATACAAGGTGTGAAGGAACAAGGGGTGGCTGTGGGCATGCACTTGCTGCCGCTGCCAGTGTTTATCTGCATGGCAGGAGGGCATTTGGGCGTTGCCAGGAAGGCGTTTTTATGTAGATTCCTCCTCTTTCAGCACTGCATTGTGGTGCAAGCAAAAGAAGCAAATCCTGTGTAGCTTCCTCTCCGGCCTTTATTCACCTCCCTCCCGCTTAGTAGCTGTAAATGTGTGTGAGCCTGCAGGGCCCCATGGAATTGCCTAGGAGTAGGCTGAATCAATCGCTGCAAGGGGTGAACAGCAGTATGGGACAGGCTCGGGCAAGGCAAGGGCCGCTCGGGTTATCGCTTCTCGGCCTTTTGGCTAAGATCAAGTGTAGTACTTTAGGGTATTGCCTTGTTTCTTGGTCAGGAGGTGCCCTGGTACCCTTTTCCTTGGCCTGGGGGGATCGTTTCTCTTAGGAGAGACTTCACCCCTCTGCTGCTATTGGGGAGGAGGATTAGTCCAGGGCAACGGGGAGCGATCACCTGCCTGGTACTTCGGTACTGAAGGTATTCTTTGGAGATTGCTGGAATTCGTTTGGAGCAGGATGGAGGAAATTCCCGAATATATGCGTACCAGGAATGCTGTCCGGTTTTTCGTGGAGGAATCTGAGCGACAAAGGAAGGATCTGGAGTTCATCACAAAGGTTCTTTTGTTGGATTTCTTTCAGCTGGAGAGATCATGCATTTTGGCGGTGATGGACTATCCGAGGAGAGGGTGCTTTGACGTTACCTTCGCCACAGAAGAAATTTATGCTGTCTTTTTAGAACGCTTGAAGGAAGGTAAAAGGGACCCAAGACTTGTGGGTGTGAAGGTAACACCACATTTTGTGCCAAACAAAAAGTTGGTGGTTGTAAAAATGTTTTCGCCTTACGTGGATGAAGAGGACATTAAGTTATTTCTCAATAAGTTTTGTGAGGAGGTGGTGGGAAAGGGGAAAGTGTTTAACCCTTTTGGATTTTGGACTGGGAAGTGGAAATTTCTTTGTAAATTTGTGAGAATTGGTGAATCTAGAAACCTATTGTTTCCTCCAGCGCGGTTCAAGATTGGAAGTGCGTGTGGAAATTTATTTTTTCTTGGAATGGATATGTTTTGTTTGAATTGTAAAGAGTATGGTCATGAGAGAGAAGCCTGTGAGAAAGTAATGTGTACAAAATGTCTGCAAGAGGGACATAAGTATAATGAATGTCAGAAAGGGAAAGTATGTAATATGTGTGGAGAGGAGGGGCACATATTCAAATCGTGCCCAAAGAAAAGCAAACGTGAGGTACAAGAGGAAAATAAGAAGATAGTCAAAAGAAAGGAAGCGGAAGTTAGTTTGGAAGAAGGCAAGCTTCACAAATTGGAAGGAAGTGGGCAAAGTGATGAGAAAAAAAGGAAAAAAGCAGAGAGAAAGAAAAAAAGTGTCATTTCAGAAGAGGAAAGAGCAGAAAGAGACAGGTTATTGGAAGAAGTAGAGCAGTTACGTAGTAAAATTAATTTTGAAAAAATGCGGAGGAGGGTGCGGCTCTGTGTAAGAGAAAATTTACCAGGGTTTCTTGAAAGGTATGGTGTGCCAACGTGGTTAACGTGCATTGTAAACTGTGAGTGGGATGGTAATGATTTGCAGGAACATCTAGTGGATATGTTAGGAACTATTGCTGTTAAAAAAGGAATGTTTTTTTGATTTCTTAGGAAAAAAAAGGAAAGAGGAAAACAAAAATTAATTGTACGTTTTCAGTTTTCATTGTGATGATCTAAGTCTTTTTTATTTTGAATTTTATGATTTTTAAGACGTGATCTGAATGAATTAAAAAGATCTGTTCTTATCAGTTTAATATCTGATACGTCCCCTATCTGGGGACCATATATTAAATGGATTTTTAGAACAGGGAGATGGAAATAGAGCTTGCTCTGTCCACTCCACGCATTGACCTGGTATTGCAGTATTTCCAGGACCGGTGCACCCTTCCCTTATGTGTTGACTAAAATCAGATTCCAAAAGTGCTATTTGTGTTTGCTATTGTTTTTGTCTTTCTGATGGGATCTCCCCTTTTAATCCCATTATTTCAACACCTGTTGGACAATGCATTTGTACAGTCATGTGTGATAATGAGCTCATTTATTAAATGCAATTAATTAATACATTGCCACCTCTTGTTGTGTGTGTGTGTGTGTGTGTGTGTGTGTGTGTGTGTCTTCTGTGTTTCTGTGTTTCCGGCATTTCACATTGGAACAGCTCATTCACCTTCCTTGTCTTCTCTCCGCCCTCCCTTTTAGGTAGGTTAAAGAGCTGCACCTGAGCCAGCCACTGATTGATTGATGCAGCACCACAGTCAAATAGTGGAGTGGAGTAGGGGGAACAGCAAACAGCCATTAAAGCAGCCCGCCCGCCACAATGGACCTACCTGTGTACACTAGATGGATGTGATGGAATGTACTGTCGTCCCTACATTTCCAAGAAGAAGTAAGAATTGCAGTTGCAACAAACCCTTGCTTGCCTACAAAGAGAGCAGCAATTTGGATTTGTTACTATGTTACCTGGAAGAATAACAAACTGTGCAAGGATGGAGGTTGTAGGAGCAAAGAGAAGTTGTCTGTAAAGTTGGTGGATGCCTATTTTCCATTTTGCAGTCCCTTGTCTCCCTCTTGTGGCCTCCTGGAGGCAAATAAATGTGCAAAAAAAAGACAGCCTGGCGGCCGGCTGTTGCAGTGTTGCCCTCTCAGGCAACACTGAGTGACTGACTGAGCCGCACCGTCTTATATAAAGTTCAGACGGAACTTTGCACGTGTCATAGTGGAGCCCTCAGGATTCCAGAGCCAGCTTTCTGACATCATAATGGGGCCTGCCTCAGAGATAGATAAAAGCCTGGGCCCAGGCAGTGTTGGTCAGTGCTGCTCAGCAGGCAGCACTGGACTGGACTGGACTGGATTACAGCTGATACAAGGTGTGAAGGAACAAGGGGTGGCTGTGGGCATGCACTTGCTGCCGCTGCCAGTGTTTATCTGCATGGCAGGAGGGCATTTGGGCGTTGCCAGGAAGGCGTTTTTATGTAGATTCCTCCTCTTTCAGCACTGCATTGTGGTGCAAGCAAAAGAAGCAAATCCTGTGTAGCTTCCTCTCCGGCCTTTATTCACCTCCCTCCCGCTTAGTAGCTGTAAATGTGTGTGAGCCTGCAGGGCCCCATGGAATTGCCTAGGAGTAGGCTGAATCAATCGCTGCAAGGGGTGAACAGCAGTATGGGACAGGCTCGGGCAAGGCAAGGGCCGCTCGGGTTATCGCTTCTCGGCCTTTTGGCTAAGATCAAGTGTAGTATCTGTTCTTATCAGTTTAATATCTGATACGTCCCCTATCTGGGGACCATATATTAAATGGATTTTTAGAACAGGGAGATGGAAATAGAGCTTGCTCTGTCCACTCCACGCATTGACCTGGTATTGCAGTATTTCCAGGACCGGTGCACCCTTCCCTTATGTGTTGACTAAAATCAGATTCCAAAAGTGCTATTTGTGTTTGCTATTGTTTTTGTCTTTCTGATGGGATCTCCCCTTTTAATCCCATTATTTCAACACCTGTTGGACAATGCATTTGTACAGTCATGTGTGATAATGAGCTCATTTATTAAATGCAATTAATTAATACATTGCCACCTCTTGTTGTGTGTGTGTGTGTGTGTGTGTGTGTGTGTGTGTGTCTTCTGTGTTTCTGTGTTTCCGGCATTTCACATTGGAACAGCTCATTCACCTTCC